>NC_142804.1:50247299-50458054 GCF_049724085.1 Artemia sp. Qi Xiang Cuo | reverse complement strand
AATCTCTCCGTGCGTGTGCAAAAGAGATCGCAATAGCTTTATCTTTTTTCACATGATTCGAATTTGACGGATCTGACACAGCCATGAGAGCAGCATTTGTGCAGGCAAAATTTCAGTTATTGATTCAGTCTTTGAACAGTTAAGATCTATCTATTCTTTTAAAAAGGATTAATCCCAGTTTTGAACTAGTTGTCGGTAATGGATTTTATTTTGATTTAATTAGACACTGAAGTCTTTCAGTAGTTACGAAATAGTGTGGACGCTTTTACGTCTCATAAACTATTTAAATATTTATTCAGTATCTGTAACCTAGTGGAATGTGTGACGTCACTGGATAAATTGAATTGACTGGAGTTTTCTGACCAATGCATTAATTGAACTTTTGGCTTTCTTAAATTGAGTTAATTTCATAAGATATCCAAGAGCGGTATGCCAGTTTGGCAATAATAAAGATTATTATTCATCATTAGGATTATTATTAGCCATTCTGTTCTCATGAGTGAACATCGAAAGTGGATTATAGCTATTTATGAAAGAAACTTAGGAATAATAAGTTGACTGGATTTAAACTGCATTTCGACGCTTGTCTAATTGCATCTGTGTTACCTGTTTGTGGATATTTGCCAAGTGAAATACCAATTAAGGTACCATTTGTCATGGAATAAACTAAAGACTTCACTTCGCGGATTTTGTAGTATTTAAAGATGTCATACGTCAGTCAGTCGTCATTCGACAAATTTGTTAATTTATTTGGATAAAAACAGGACAAAATAATTGCGTCTCAGGTGGAGTTTTCCAGCAAACTAGACTCAATTTCGGCGGAAGTTGTGTCGTTAAAAAGTGATGCAACCCGTGTTTCACGAATAGTTGAACTAGACTATAAACTAGAGGATCTGAAGCTCGAATCTGAAGCTCTAGAGAAACGATTGCTTGCTTTAGAAGTAAAAGACCGAAAGCTTAATTTGTTGGTTCACGGATTATCGGCAGAAAAACATAGTGAAATGCCTAAAAATAATGTGAAAAACCTTTTTGCGAATAAGCTAGGAATCGATGAGCCAGTAATGATAACGAAGTGCTATCGCATTAATTCTCGTTCGGCAAATATTACTGACTCCCGCCAACGCAAAAGTAAGCAAAAGCAAGTGAAGCCTTTGCTTGTATCGTTAGGGTCCCAAAATAAGATTCAAGCTATAATGTCAAATGTCGGTAAACTTAAGGCCAGTGGTATCGTTATTTGCACAGACTTGCCGCCTGAACTGAATATCCGAAGAAGTGAATTATTGGCCAAATCACGTGAGATGAAAACGAAAGGCGAAATAACGTCTTCTCGGGTTCGTCAAAAAGGCATAGACATATGGCATGAAATTAAAGGATCTGCTTCGTCTTCGTGGTCTAGCGTCAAAATTAGTTAATGAATTAATTGTGACATCGATTTTGATTTATTATTATATTCCGCGAGTGAAAAAAGAGATTGGAATTGATCTCGTCATAGTGTGTTTTTTGTGCCTTGTCATTATGTGTGATTATTTTCATGTTTTCCTTCTTTTCTGTCTAGCTCTAGTTGTGCAAAAAAAGTTCTCGTTCTGCTCATTTTTTCACTCCTCGCATGCTGGGAATTATCCGAGGTACCACCTTTTACTCATTAGCCAATCATTTCATATTGTTTTTGGTATGTTTTATGTTTGTGATTTTATTATTATTTATGTTTTTAATTGAGAGAACATGGGACCGACTTCATGATTTTGAGAAAAAGCAACTTGACCTAAATGTATTTTTTAAATCGGTAGGATCAACTAGTGGTGAGTCTTCTGATCTTTTTATTCAGTCTTTTCCTCGTAGTAAATCTATAAATAATGACAAAATCCCTCCATTTTATCAGTTAGAATCCTCCCGTATCGCGTTTTGGAATTGTAGAGAAGTGCTTTGTAGTTTAGATTTTCTATCCACATTCCTTTATAGTAATCGTATTGGTATTCTGGGACTATGTGAGACTTTTCATAGTGATGGTAATAGTTCTTTGGTTGGTGTATCTGGGTACAGGATAGTAACTAGAAACAGGTCTACCTGTTCAAAAGGTGGACTTGCCGTGCTTATTGACCAGTATCTCCCTATCCGTAAATTTACGGATTTTAATGATTTGTATCAAGAGATGGAGTTTGAATTTTTAATGGTTGAGATCGAGTCTGGTAAGAAGAAGCTACTCCTATGCTTGTTTTATCGAACACCGGGATCAAATGCGTAAAATTTTATTGGTAAGTTGAATGATCTAACACAACGGATGCATTTTAAGAACCATAAAGTGGTTTTTATGGGTGATTTTAATATAGATTTGGGACTAGTGAGTTCAGAGACCCATGAACTAGGATTTCTACCTGTAGATTTACTAACTACTTGCTTTTCTGCCGGATTGGTTCCAACAGCAAGAATACCAACACGTATTAGTGAGCAGTCGGCATCAGTTATTGACAACATTTTTACGAATTTCAATCTACATTCGAGTTATGTCGTATTAACTGATGAATCGGATTACTCTATGTTACTTGTTGAATTTTTAATAAATAGACTTAAATGTTACCCTAATGTAGGTATAAGAAGGAACATTTATTATAAATAAATACAAAATTTGGGAGCTAATCGGAATTGTAGTGGTTGAAACTCAGCTTATGAAAAAACAAGCCCAGGTGTAACGGTCGCTATAGTTATTGAGAAGGTCTCTTCGGCCTTTGCCGTTACCTACCCCTTTTCGAACAGCCACCCCTGGTCTGTGATTCCGAAAAACCTTGGATCACCCAAGTCTTACTAACCATTATTGAACACAAAAATTTGCTATTCAGGCAATATATTGATAATCCTGATGTGCATGTTACGGACTTCAAGAATTATAAAAACGCTCTGAAAATCCTGTTCAGAAAATCTAGAAAGTCTTAATACCATACGCAGTTTCAAAAAGCAGAAGGATCGCCAAAGAAGACATAGAAGCTGATAAATGAATGCCTGAATAAACAAAAAACTAATACGTTTCCTGAGACCATAACCAAGCCTGATGGAACATCTTCAACATCCCAACAAGAAGTAGCCAACACGTTAAATGAATTTTTGCATGCATTGGAGAAGCAACCGTAGAGGAAGCTTATGGCCTTTCAACTGTCGTCACGGATAATTACAAAAAATACCTACCTTCGCCGTCCTGCTCCTCTATGTTTCTGTCGCCAGTCACTGAAGACGAACTGCTGAAGATTGTTCAAGCCATGAAAAACGGTCACTCCGAAGGTCCAGATGGGTCGTCAAATTACCTCATAAAGAAGACCATCGATTGCTATGTCGGTGTTATCGCAAACATCGTCAATTCTTCATTTAAAGATGGCATCTTTCCTACTGTTTTCAAGTCGGCGAAGGTTATACCCCTCCACAAAAGTAGCGACCCCAAGCTGCCTTCAAACTACCGCCCTATCTCTATTCTCTCTGCTTTTTCAAGAACTATGGAGCGTTGCATCTACAACAGACTGATGAATTATCTGACTAGGTCTAACTTCTTCAACAAGTATCAGTTTGGATTTAGGCCTGGGATCTCAACCGAACATTCTATAATGGTTTTGCTACATTTTTTGAATGATGCGATGAACCGTGATGTGATACCAGCTAAAATATTTGTGGATGTAAAAAAGCGTTTGACACGATTTGTCATCTGATTCTTCTGGATAAGCTTGACAACTACGGAATAAGAGGTAATGCTCTCTTACTCATCCAGTCTTACCTCAGTGGTCGGAATCAATTTTTGGATAAGGGTGCACTAAGATTGGTAAAACCGCCATGTTCTAAAAAGGTAGGAGTACCACAAGATTCAATCCTTGGACCACTACCATTTTTTATATACGTCAATGACCTTCTGGACACTATCACCGATGATGGACTTGCTGTACTATTTGCAGACGACACGGCTAATTCTGTCACAGGTACAGATGAATCATCCGTCAGAGAAAACCTCTGTTTTGGTCTAAAGAAGCTATTGCAGTGGTTTGCTGAAAACCTCATGGTGTTAAACTCTTCCAAGACCCATTTTATCATCTTCTCTCGAATTTCACATGCCATACCGTCGATTTCTCAAATATCTGTCAATTTTCACGGAAAACTAGCTACCATTGCCAGAAAGGAGTCTTGTATGTATCTAGGGCTATAAGTTGATGACAATTTACCTCGGAAACTTCATATTGATAGGCTAAGGATGCAGCTTGGAAGAACTCTGGGGTTACTGTGGTATCTAAAATTCCATCTCCCTTTCCCTGCTCTTAAGTCAGTTTATTATTCTCTAATCTATTCTTATTTTAATTACTGTCCAATTGTTTATTTCAATACTTTCAAATCTCTTATTAAGCCCCTTCAACGTCTTCGAAATAATGCCCTTCATACGTTAAAAGCACTCCTTCCTTCCCCATCTTCCCTCCCCGATAAATCCCCTACTAAGAGCCTTTATACATTTTTAAGAATATTGCCAGTTGATCTAGTCCTTATTGCAAATTGTGTCCTTTTCAGACTAAAACAAATAAAAGAATTATTACCATTGGCTTTAAATTCCAGTAACTTCTCTTTAGTTTCTTTGGTCCAGAATAATTATTGTTTAAGAAGAAGTTCAGCCAAATTACCTTGCCCTAGAATCCGAACTGAAAGATCCAGATTTTCTCCTAAAAATTCAATAATAAAGTTCTGGAATGTTTATGAAAGTAATATAGATTCGCGTTTTTCTATTCCAGTTTCTAAAGCTAAATTCAAACTATATCTAATAAGTAATTATAGATAAATATTCATTTATTTGAAGTCATGTTGGCCGGTGCTATTGTTGATAAATATTTAATTATGTGGTATTTTATTGATTTGAGGTGTGGGCTGTGGGCTCAGTGTGGTGTTTCATTTTCTTCCGAATATATCTAGTGTATTATTATTCCTTTTCATCATTTGTTATTATTATTATTATTTCTTTTATTTTTTTTAGGGTGCCTGTTTTCGAGTATAACTCACTGTGTAGGCACCCTCTGTAAATATTTTGTTTTCCATTGATTCATATTGTAAAAGTGTTATTTTGTCTTGTAGTGATTTAATGAGAAATTAAATGAACTTGAACTTGAACTAATGTCCCCTTGTTGCTCGGCAAAAGTGTGTTCTGAAAGCTTTTGAACCTCAAGGTGGCATTGTCCCCTGAAACCATTTCCAAAGACTGGTACCCATGACGCTTGCAGTGTCTCAAGTGATCATTTAATTTTAATTCACTACGGAATCTTGAAAGACACATTGGGAAGTAATAACAGGTATCCCCACGTCCCTTCATACACTCACTTAAAACCCTACTAATATTGGGGATAGGAAAGAAATGTCTAATGGATTCGGGATCTTTGGCAGGTTTGTAGACAAGCCATACCCAGTGTTTGACTGAGTAAATGGACGGTGATCTTACAGAATAAACTACCCCTTTTTTATCAGTAAGTTCCCCATCTTCAAATTCTTCATCAAACTGTAAAACTGTATCCCCAACTTTTAGATGTTCATTTGCCTTTTCAAAAATATCAATCCCTTTATGTGTTACTGGATATATTCCCCTTAAACAATTAAAATCTACTTTTGGAAAATCAGAACCCTCTTTCCCATTTACTGCCCAGTCGTCTAAATCCGTCTTACTAGTGTCCTTTTGCAGGGGTTTATGTCCTGTGACAAGGACGGAATACTTGAAACACTTCAACCCTGTGTCAAAACGAAAGTGTTGTACACCCTCACACCCTTTTAAATTACTATTATATTTTTTAAAGTCAGGTTTCCCCCTCCCGCCTCTTAATGCAAATCCTCTTTTAAATTTAGTGATATTTAATTCAATTTTTTCGAGAAACAAAACCAATAAACCATTCCCATTTTCATTATATCCCTCCATCTTATTAAAAATTTCACCCACCCAATCCGAAAGCACACCCACAAAATTATACAGGTCGGGATGTAACGTTTGTATTCTTGTTTGAATAGGGTGGTCGCACAAAGCACCCAAACTTCCATTAAAAAAACAATTTTAAACGTGATGGATGCTTTTAAAGAATACCTCCCTCCCGCCTCCCGTAAATATTTTTTGAGAAATGCCTGAATCATGCTGACATAGAGGTGTGCGGTCCGTTTGAATAGTACCACATGACAGGGAATTAAACGGGTTACAAAACTCGGCACTATATACATGTATATTGTGCAAAGCGGTATCTGCTAAATACAACTCTGGTAACAAGGGGGATGAGCCAGCACCACTTTGTTCCATATCACTGTGAGGGGTGGGTGCTTGTAGCACTCTCTTGACCTCGTTAGCTGGTAATTGATCAACCCATTCATAGTCTACACCGAGGCGGAGATCCCTCACAAAACTGTCTAAATCAAATACACTCACCGAACTCGCCCCTTCACTTAAACCCCCCTCGTTTTCTCTTTCCTGTACATTATCGCGGTATTGAGGTGGCAGCGGCAAGATATCAATAAAGGGTCCTGGTTTTGGTATTGTGTGAACCTAGAAAAATAAGAGCATATTAGCTCACTGGAAGCTTTTGTCCTATGAAAAAGAGAAAACAGTTATGAAAGTCATAGAGCTCTACTACTCGTAGCATTATTGACGGGTACTATGCCCTCTTGGAACTGTAGGCCCTCCACTACTCATTGGAATGTAAAGCCGTCCTATGTCTTCACTAATGATATAAATGAAATGCCCCTTCCATAGTGCACCCTTTGTATGTATTATACAGCATTGAAAGGTTTGCCCAAACTACTGCTAAACCCTTTTAAAAAAATAATCTTGCAAATCTCTCCGAAGGGGGTTTGGTTCTGGCAATTTTGATGATTAATTTTCTGGCAAAAAGCATTTATTATGTTGAAAAAAATGGCCAAGAAAAATCTAATTTCTGAAAGATAGTGTCTTTTAAAACTAGGTAGGGTAGGGATATAATCTGAAACTTTAGTATTTTATTGAAAAATAGTGAAAAGAATGGGCTAAAAAAGTTTAAAACAGTCTTATTTCCCAGTCATTAAAACAAGGGGAAAACTAAAGATAAAAAAGAATAAAAAACTCCTTCAAGGGCTTAAAGACGCGTGAGAAATGTCATTACTAGGTAGGAATTATAAGGTAGGAAAAGAAAGGCCTAAAAATTTGAAAATGATTTTCTTCAGATATTTCCATAGCACAGAGAAAATGAGATGATAGGAAAAATTAAAGATTAGAAAAGTGTAGTTTCTTTAACAGGTAAAAATTAAATTATTAGCTTGAAATGGCGAGATGAAAGGCTATCTAACAGTAAACTAGAAATTAGTGAAAAATATTATGATTAGGTTGAAAAAATGGTGAAAATGTCTTTTAATATCTCAGACAAGCTTTTACTGTGTTGAAAAATGGCGAAAAGAAAGGCCTAAAAGAGTTAAAAAAAATAGTTCGATATTTATATAACCAGGTAGAAAATAGAGGTAAAAATCCTTACATCTAAAAATTCAGGCTTCACTTGGGTGCCGGGATGGTCCTGGTAACTCATGATGGAGGTTGGAGGGAGCAGCGACATCACAATCATTGGCAGGTGGGGCAGCTATGTAACGGACTTGGGAGGTTGGAGCAGCGGGGTTCGCCATTGTGTGAGCAGCCGCCCACTCTCTTTTAAGTTTTCTGCCAGATTGCATAGGGGCTTGCACTGGCACTGAAGGTCTGATACGAGCGTGAGAGGCTTCGGGCATTACAATTTGAGTGGTCATCGGTTGCACCGACAGTGCCCTAGAAGTGTCTGGTTTCTCTTGGTGGAGGGTCACGGGTTGTACGGGCAGTGACCGTCCGGAAGGAGGAGCATGTCTGATTACTGATGCCCTTACAGGGGTCACTTCACCCACTCTGGCTCACTTGTTGGGGGGAGCAAGGGCTGGAAAAATCTGGAAAGAAAGGAAAATTTAGTGTTACCAATAATAATAATGTTACCGAAGAATTAGTGAAGGTAGGATTTTTATGAAGGCCTCTTAAACCTAAGGAGTAGATAAAATCCATGAATTCGAAAAAAAAGAGCATTTAAATAGACCCCATCCCTTCCTCTCCAGGAAGGTAAAGCATGGAAACCATAGTTTCACTATTGCCCCCTCCTACCTTTAAATAAGTCACTCTTTTTTGTAAAATTCACGAGAAACCAGCCAGTAAACGTAGAAATACCCTTATTTTTAGAAGACACTCCTTGCTAGAAATGAACCCAAAAATCCTATTTCTACCATCTAGAAATAATTAACAGAAGTATATTAGAGCTTAAATTCTATAAGTTCCGCCCTGTGTCATTTCAGGAAGGCAAAACTTGATAAAAATTTACTGGAAATAATAGTTTTGCCCAAAGAAATATCCCTCTTTTAGCCTTTAAATAAGTCACAATTTCCAGGAAACCGTAGAAAATAGGCTTAGAAATAATAGACAATCGTTTCTTTATACGCAGGAATTTTAAAAATGGAAAATAAACCGGACACTAAAGGATAAAAAGATACTAGACAATAATTTGTCTGTAGCGTAGGCATGCATATGAGCTTCTACCATCTATATGCAATAAGCAGTTTAAAAACTAGATTTTTATCTAGAAAATAAATATTTTTATTTTCCCATCCTTATACACGCAATTTCAAGGCCTAAAATATCTGTATTAGGCATTAATTTTCCAGAGAAAGTTCAGCTTATAATTATGCAAAAGCCGTCAAACCTTACAATAACCCTCTATTGTTTACCAAACACCCTTTGAGAGGGCTCACCCTTGTTTTTTTTAATTTAGGTTTTGTTAATTAATGTGCGTGCCATAGGATTTATTTACAAAACCACTCTGTTTGAAATGCATTTACATGTGTCGCTGTTTAGACCGCAAATCGCGTGTGAAGATTTTGTTGAATGCTAAGGTTTTAAACGCATGAAGGAGAAAAAGACGCTTTTTTGAGTAAATCATTCTTTTTTCGAATCAATTAAATGGTAATAAATGGTAGGAGAAGGAGGAGGGGTTACAGAGTAGAAAAAAGAGTATATTTTGAAACAAAGCAGTGTATAAAGATTTTTTTTAGGGGAGGGGATAGAGTGAAAAAATGGGCTTACTTTTTCTTGTGTATTATCCATTGCTTAAGATGCTTGTGTACTTGTCAACTTTTTGAAAGAGACTGATAGGAGAATGTCTTTGCCCAATCTATATATAGCATGTTTTGGCGAGGTATGTTTTGCCTAGAAAAGCAGTGCAGGGGGTTTCAACCACCTGGAAACATGTCTAGCCATGATTTTGCATAGAAACAACACAGGGGATTTCTAGCACCGGAGGGTGTGTCTAGACATGTTTTCGTCTTGAAAGAATGCAGGGGATTTCAGCTATCTGGGGGGTGTGTCTGAACACGATTTTGCATAAAAACATCACAGGGGATTTCTAGTACCTGGGGGTGTGTCTAGTAACATCACAGGGAAGTTCAACCACCTGGGAACGTGTCTAGGCATGATTTTACCTAGTAACAGGGAAAAAGGGTGTGTCACATGACGTCAGAAAGCTGCGTTTAAAATCCTATGCCCTTTTCCCTGTGGCTGTCGTGACGTCAGAGGGCATGCCGTAGAAATCCTATGGAAAATCCAAAAGGGTGAGTGTCATCTAACCGCACCAAGGACGGAAATTTTGCCTACAAACAGGGCATGCGCTCGGAATCTTACCAGCTATCCACTAGAAACAGAGATGCCGTGACGTCAGAGGGTATACGCCTAAATTATATGGAACAGGAATAGGGCTGCACTTGAAAGCTAGGGTGGGCTGCGCTCGGAGGAATTGTTGCCCCACTACTGTTTAGAAGACAATCAACAGCGAGAATGATTTCGATTTGTAAATAAAATTTGTGGTTAGACGAGAAAAACAGCAAGAATCACAGTTAATGCAGGGAGGAAACACTACCTGTAAAATAAATAATTCCTTAAAGGATAAAGAGGAAAGAGGAATTCACGCGTAATTTTTTCATTGATGTAAAATTGGTGACTTTCGACTGACTTGAAACTATACAAACACAATAAATATACTAATTTGTAATTTGAGAATCAAATATATACGAGCCTGTCAAGTGTCGGTTGTCAGTGCCCAATCGAATCGCTGGTGCCTGCTGATATACAGTTATTTACGCATGGTTATATTTTTTTCAAATAATTTTTTTCGAACACCTTGATAATTTTTTCTGAAAATTAATACACTAAAATAGGAAGTGTTTACAAAGTATATCCTGACCCCGGAAAATAAAAATCATCAAAAAAAAAAAAAATACTTCCATGATATTGAAATACCTGTGGATACAAGATCCAGTGGTAATTAAGTCGGGGAAGTATTTGGGAATTATCTTGCAAGTCAAAATTACAATGTAAGGAACGTGTTATTTCATTGTCACTTGACAAAGAATTAAGAAAAATAAATTAAAAGGTTGTCGACAGCCCCTCAGGAGAATACAAATCCTATAAAATTTTTAATTAAGTGAAGGATAAACAGGAAGGAGTTCGGGCATGGGTTTGATCCCTGACATGGCCGGTTATTTGGTTTGGTACGGGGTTCAGTGGTGACAATGTAAGCTCAGCCAGTGTCGACCCAGCTCTAAATTGGTAGCTGGGGAAATCTGGAGACGGTAAGCAAGAAGGGTGTGCAAAAGCACTGGATGGCTGGCCCCCAGCCCCCTCCCCCCGTTGCATTTCCTGGATGAGGGGCAACGAAACGGAGATCAGCACCACTGGTTATGACCTTGGGGGATTAGCTCCATTTTACAAACTACATAATACTAACTAAACAGGAAGGAGGAATTGAATCTGCACTAAAATTTGATTTCAATTGAGAATACTGAATTGCTGCCCCATGACTTGGAACTATAGAAAAAAGACAATTATACAAATGGATTATTTAGATAATTTAGTGGGTAGGCACAACGAAACACGCTCTGGCCTTACTAAATTATATAACAAAGTAATTAAGCATAAATATTAGCTTGGGAAAAACCTGGAAAAGAAGTTCACATTATATCTGCGGTTAGAACACAAGTTATAGCGTCAATAACATATACAAAAACCTGCTTCGTGCCAAGTGCCAGAAACCAAGCAAAGCTTGGTGGTCATTTGGTATTATTAATTAAAAAACTTTTTCCCCAAAATCAATATTTCAAATAAAAGTAAAGAACTCCATTAAACAAAAAATGAGCAAAAATCAAATCAAATAATCTACCAAGCGTGAAACTACCACACATCAGCATCCATAAATAAACGAAACCTAAAACGAACTGAAATCACAATGAATAACCGAGTCAAATTCAAAACGAGCAGAAATTAACATAAGTTAGGCTCAAAACCCCCTATGCCTTCCCTTGGCCAGAACATAATTTGCACTTTACTGAAAAAAATGTAAATATTTTTACTTTTATAACTTTAATAAATCAAATAATATTAACATTTTGATTGCTAAATATCAGCATATGTACATTAAACTGACAATGTACATTCATTTGTATTTTATTTCGTTGTTATTTTTTTTGTAGTTAATTTCTGCCCGTTTTGAGTTTGACTCGGTTATTTATTGTAATTTATGTTTGTTTTGGGTTTCATTTATTTATCAATGCTGATTTGTGGTAGTTTTACGCTTGGTAGATTATTTGATTTTATTTTTGCTAATTTTTTTGTGTAATGGAGTTCTTTACTTATCTTTTAAAAACTTATTTTGTGGACACAATTTCATTAATTAATTTCTGTTCGTTTTACATTTGACATAGTCTCTTCAGAGAAAAAGAAAATAATACTTTAAATCTTTTTGTTTTTTTAACAATTTATAGTTTGACCTGCTATTTATATGATGGAGAAAAATTGTTGGCAATTTTTAACAACATACACCCTCTTAAAAATCTGGACACAAATAGTAGTGTTTAATTTAGTTTCATACCTCCTCTAGTTGACCTGAAATGGAAAACTTGATACAATTCGCAAAAAAAATCTGTTTACTTTCTTTGATAGCTTGGATACACTTACGCTATTTTGATTTGGTTGAATTTTAAGAGCAGAAGCAGCTCCGAAAGTTAGAACATAATATCCTCAGTTGTTTTTGGGATACTGCTGAGATGCCCTATTGGGAATTAGCATTTAACACAGTGCATTTTGATTTAATCTTATGGCAACGTTTAGTTTTTAAACATAAAGTCAAATAGGAGGGTGGGCGTGGGAGGGGAAGTAGTTTCCCTCCAATCACTTTCAACTATTAAAAAGGGTATCAACCCTTTCTTTTTTCAATCAAATGAGCCTCTATAAGAATTTCAAGCCTTCCAGTCATTTTTGACTATTAAAAACGGTCATAGGCTCTTCTATTTTCAATCGAGTGAGCCCTTTTTGAGTTTCTACGACAACGCTTGCTATTAACACCTTATATGCTCCTAGGGCATAAAATACAACCCTTAACCTAAGGGCTGTGAGGGTGGTTATCATCCTCCAAGACCTAATTTCTAGAACTTTCAACTACATTTAACAAAATGGCTATCTCAAAATTTTTATTGAAGGTGTCTGGGAAATAGAGGGCAGTAGAGAGGGGGGTACCAGCGCGACCCCTCACCCCTGCTGCCATCTACAATCTAGTCTAACTCTGTCAGCACATCAAATATGGGCATGGAATCCCCAGGGAGAATGATTGCATAATTGAAGTGGGTCAATGATCTAAATTTCCAAAGGTCGATTTATTTGATGTTGTTGTTGTTTTGGCCATGTGCATGCTCGGGGCGAATGTCAAGGTGTCCTGGAATTAGGAAACAGTTAGATCACGTGTTTTTGTCAGTGAGAATGAAAAAACAGGAACTTTCTCACTTTGATGGATGTTTTCTGGATTTTTGAGTCTAACGGGTACCAGAGTCAATGACCTCTTCTTTCAAGAACTTGTGTTGTTGTTGTTTTGGCCAAGTGCACGCTAGGGCGAATGTTATGCCGTCCAGGAATTAGGAAACAGTTAGATCAATGACCTCAATTCCCCTTTCGTGAATCAATAATTCCCCTCAGAAACAACAAATTAATTCCCCTTTCTTGACAAATCATTCAACCATGACATCATCTGTCAGACATTAAAAAACTTCGCACAGAAACAATTTTCCAGGAATAGACCCAAGTCATTAATAAAAACTTTGTCCCGGAAAAAATTCTACTGGTCGAACTCCAAAAGATATTAATAAAACTTCGCCATGGAAACAATTCTCCAAGAAACATCTTAGAGATGAATAGATGAACACGGGAAAGGGTTTCTTAGTAATTTGAAATGTGACAGCGCAGGGATGCCAAAAACAAAAGGAACACGCTGAAATTACGATTAGGAGTTATTTGGGCGAAACCGTTTTAGAAATTTTAGGGAATTATTTCGGCGAAACAGTTAGAGACATTTTAAAAGATGATTTTAGAAGAGGTTTTAGAAGAGAATTTGAGGGTGAAACTCTGTGGTCGTTATAATAAACAAGTTCCATTTGAACAGTGTCGTGAGGTCCTCTACCCCAGCCCCAAAGGGCTCCGATCCCATACCCCAACCCCGAAGGAAGCCCCTGGTCCTCAAAGGACCACCCGACCCCCAAGGGTCCCCCCGCCCCCCAAAGGCCCCTGAGCCCCCATTTTTTAATAATTTTTTAAGGCTTTATTATATCTTTTCAGAACAAGTTATTTTCTTAATGTCCATCCTAAACCCATGTTAAAAGTTGAAGTACCCATCCTTTTCACCCACAACTTTACTATACTTTTCAAAGGCATCACAACTTTACTATACTGCTTTTTTGAATGCTCCAACACCAAGCAATACTTTTCAAGGGCATTTCAGAACCAGTTCTTTTCTTAATGTCCCTCCTAAACCCATTTTACAAGTTGAAGTACCCGTCCTTATTACACGCAACTTTACTTTACAGCTTTTTAAATGCTCCAACACCAAGCAATACTTTTCAAAGGGCATTTCAGAACAAGTTCTTTTCTTAATGTCCTTCCTAAACCCATTTTACAAGTTGAAGTACCCCATCCTTTTCACACGCAACTTTACTTTACAGATTTTTGAATGCTCCAACACCAAGCAATACTTTTCAAAAGACATTTCAGAACAAGTTCTTTTCTTAATGTCCTTCCTAAACCCATTTTACAAGTTGAAGTACCCATCTTTTTCACACACAACTTTACTTTAATGCTGTTTAAATGTTTCTACACCAAGCGATACATTTCAAAGATGATTTAGATCAAGCTCTCTTCATTAATGCCTTCTTAAAACGCTTTTATAAGATGAGGTGCCAATTTCTTTTACACCAGACTTTATTTTACAGACCTATGAATACTTCAACACTGAGCACTAATTTTCAAAGGGCAGTTCAGAACAATTTCTTTTCATAATGTCCTTCCTAAACCCATTTTACAAGTTGAAGTTCCCATCCTTTTCACCCACAACTTTACTTTACATGTCCCTTCTAAACCCATTTTACAAGTTGAAGCATCCTTCTTTTTCACCCACAACTTTTCAGCTTTTTGGATACATCAAAACCAAGAAATACCTTTCAAAAGGCATTTCAGAGCAAGTTCCTTTCTTAATGTCCATTCTAAACCCATTTTCCAACTTGAAGTACCCATCCTTTTCACCCAGAACTATACTTTACAGCTTTTTGGATACCTCAACACCAAGAAATACCTTTCAAAAGATATTTCAGAGCAAGTTCCTTTCTTAATGTCCCTTCTAAACCCATTTTACAAGTTGAAGTACTCAACCTTTCCACCCACAACTTTACTTTACAGGTTTTTGGATACCTCAACACCAAGAAATAATTTTCAAAAGACATTTCAGAGCAAGTTCTTTTCTTAATGTCCCACCTAAATCCATTTTACAAGTTGAAGCATCCTTCCTTTTCACCCACAACTTTACTTTACAGCTTTTTGGATACCTCAACACCAAGAAATACTTTTCAAAAGACATTTCAGAGCAAGTTCTTTACGTAATGTCCCTCCTAAACCCATTTTCCAACATGAAACATCCATCCTTTTCACCCACAACTTTACATTACAGCTTTTTGGATACCTCAACACCAAGAAATACCTTTCAAAAAGCATTTCAGAAAAACTTCCTTTCTTAATATGCCTTCTAAACCCATTTTCCAACTTGAAGCATCCATTCTTTTCACCCACAACTATACTTTACAACTTTTTTGGATACCTTAACACCAAGAAATACTTTTCAAAAGACATTTCAGACCAAGTTCCTTACTTAATGTCCCTCCTAAACCCATTTTAAAAGTTGAAGTACCCATCCTTTTCACCCAAAACTTTATTTTACAGTTTTTTGGATACCTCAACACCAAGAAATACTTTTCAAAAGACATTTCAGAGCAAGTTCTTTACGTAATGTCCCTTCTAAACCCATTTTCCAACTTGAAGCATCCATTCTTTTCACCCACAACTTTACTTTACAGCTTTTTGGATACCTCAACACCAAGAAATACTTTTCAAAAAGCATTTCAGAAAAACTTCTTTTCTTAATGTCCCTTCTAAACCCATTTTTCAACTTGACGCATCCATTCTTTTCACCCACAACTTTACTTTACAGCTTTTGGATACCTCAACACCAAGAAATACCTTTCAAAAGGCATTTCAGAGTAAGTTCCTTCCTTAATGCCCCTTCTAAACCCATTTTCCAACTTGAAGTATCCCATCCTTTTCACCCACAACTTTACTTTACAGCTTTTGGATACCTCAAGACCAAGAAATGCTTTTCAAAAGACATTTCAGAGCAAGTTCCTTTCTTAATGTTCGTTCTAAACCCATTTTACAAGTTGAAGCATCCTTCCTTTTCACCCGCAACTTTACTTTACAGCTTTTTGGATACCCCAACACCAAGAAATACCTTTCAAAAGGCATTTCAGAGCAACATCTTTTCTTAATGTCCATTCTAAACCCATTTTCCAAATTGACGTATCCATTCTTTTCATCCACAATTTTTATTTATAACTTTTTTGTTACCTCAAAGACAAACAACCTTTTTCAAAAGGCATTCGAGAGCAAGTTTCTTTCTTAATGTCACGCCTAAAAACATTTTAAAGCTAGAAGAAAACATCCTTTTCACCACAAACTTTATTATACTGCTTTTTGGTTAGCTCAACACCAATACATACCTTTCAAAAGGCATTTCAGAGCAAGTTCCTTTCTTAATTCCATCCTAAACCCATTTTCCAACTTGAGGTTCCCCTCCTTTTCACCCACAACTTTACTTTAAAGTTTTTTGGATACCTCAACACAAAGAAATACCTTTCAAAAGGCATTTCAGAGCAAGTTCCTTTCTTAACGCCTCTCCTAAACCCATTTTTCAAGCTTGAAATACCCATCCTTTTCACCCACAAGTTTACTTTACAGCTTTTTGGATACCTTAACACCAGGAAAAACTTTTCAAAAGACATTTCAGAGTAACTTCCTTTCTCAATGTCCATCCTTAGGCCATTTACCAACTTGAAGTTTCCATCCTTTTCACCCACAATTTTACTTTACAGCTTTTTGAATACCTCAGCACCAAGACATACTTTTCAAAAGACATTTTAGAGCAAGTTACTTTCATAATATCCCTTCTAAACCCATTTTCCAACTTGAAAAATTCTTTCACTTCTCTCACAACTTTACTTTACAGCTTTTTGGATACATCAATACCAAAGAATACCTTTGAAAAGACCATTTCAGAGCAAGTTCCTTTCTTAATGTCACTTCTAAACCCATTTTCCCATTTGAAGAATCCATCCGTTTCACCCACAACTTTACTTTACAGCTTTTTGGATACCTCAACACTAAGAAATACCTTTCAAAAGGCATTTCAGAGCAAGTTCCTTTCTTAATGTCCCTTCTAAACTCATTTTCCAACTTGAAGTACCAATCCTTTTCACCCATAGCTTTACTCTACAGCTTTTTGAATGCTCCAACACCAAACAATACCTTTCAAAAGGCATTTCAGAGCAACTTTTTTTCTTAATGTCACTTCTAAACCCATTTTCCAAGTTGAAGCATCCATCCTTTTCACCCACAGCTTTACTTTACAGCTTTTTGGATACCTCAACACCAATAAATACCTTTCAAAAGGCATTTTGGAGCAACATCTTTTCTTAATGTCCCTTCTAAACCCATTTTACAACTTGAAGTACCCATCCTTTTCACTCACAACTTTACTTTACGACTTTTTGCACACCCCAAGATCAAGCAATACTTTTCAAAATGCATTTCAGAACAAGTTCTTTTCTTAGTGACCGTCCTAAACCCATTTTACAAATTGAAGTACTCATCCTTTTCATCCAAAACTTTACTTTACAGCTTTTTGAATGCTCCAACACCAAGCAATACTTTTCAAAGGGCATTTCAGAATAAGTTCTTTTCTTAATTTCCTTCCTAAACCCATTTTACAAGTTGAAGTACCCATCCTTTACAGCCAACACCAAGCAATACTTTTCAAAAGGAATTTCACAACAAGTTCCTTTCTTAATGTCCCTCCTAAACCCATTTTACAAGTTGAAGAACTCATTCTTTTCACCACAACTTTACTTTACAACTTTTTTTCTTAATGTCCCTCCTAAACCCATTTTACAAGTTTAAGTACCGAACTTTTTCACCCAGAACTATACTTCACAGCTTTTTGAATGCCCACAACACCAAGCAATACTTTTCAAAAGGCATTTCAGAACAAGTTATTTTCTTAATGTCCTTCCTAAGCCCATTTTACAAGTTGAAGTTCTCAATCTTTTCACCCGCAACTATACTTTACAGCTTTTTGAATGCAACAACATCAAGCAATACTTTTCAAAGACATTTCAGAACAAGTTATTTTCTTAATGTCCCTCCTAAACCCATTTTACAAGTTGAAGTACCCATCCTTTTCACCCACAACTTTACTTAACAGCTTTTTGAATGCCCCAACACCTAGCAATACTTTTCAAAAGGCATTTCAGAACAAGTTCCTTTCTTAATGTCCCTCCTAAACCCAATTTACAAGTTGAAGTACCCATCCTTTTCACCACAACTTTACTTTACAACTTTTTTTCTTAATGTCCCTCCTAAACCCATTTTACAAGTTGAAGCACCTATCTTTTTCACCCAGAACTATACTTCACAGCTTTTTGAATACCCACAACACCAAGCAATACTTTTCAAAAGGCATTTCAGAACAAGTTCTTTTCTTAACGTCCCTCCTAAACCCATTTGACAAGTTGAGGCACCCATCCTTTTCACCACAACTTTACTTTACAACTTTTGTGCACACCACAATATCATGCAAGTTTCCACTTCAGTTCAGATTTTTTTTTGTACACGCCACAATATCATGCAAGTTTCCACTTCAGTTCAGATTTTTCTCAAAGAGATGAAAAAATTAAAAATACCGTTCCAAATTTTTTCATAGAAGATAGAAAGTTCAAGTTATCGTCTGAATTTTATTAAAGAACTTACAGTTCAATTCTAATTTCTCCAAAGAAAATAAAAATCTTCCACTTCATTTCTTAATTTTACAAAGGCACAAGGAAATTTAAAGTTCTATTTGAAATTTTTCCGTATAAGATAGAAAAAGCTATACCATAGTTGTGAATATTTTCCCGGAAGATAAAAATTTCTACTTCAATTTTAAATTTTTCTCAACGAAATGAAGAAAAGTTCAAGTTCTAGTCATCATGCAAGATTCCACTTCAGTTCAGATTTTTCTCAAAGAGATGAAAAAATTTTAAATACTGTTCCAAATTTTTCATAGAAGATAGAAAGTTCAAGTTATCTTCTGAATTTTATCAAAAACTTACAGTTCAATTCTAATTTCCCCAAAGAAAATAAAAATCTTCCACTTCAGTTCTTAATTTCACAAAGACACAAGGAAATTTAAAGTTCTATTTGAAATTTCTCAATGAAGTGAAGAAAAGTTCAAGCTCTCTTCTGAATTTTCTCAATGAAAAGGAAATTAGTTATTGATCAATTCTATTTTTCCTAATAATATAAAAAGGTTCCACTTCAGTTCAGATGTTTCCCCAAAGACATAAATTTAAAATTCTCCTCCAAATTTTTTATAGAATATAGAAAAAGTTACACATTGATCGTGAATATTTCACTATGAAGATAAGGAGCTAATTTTCTCATTGGTGTGAAGAAAAGTTCAAGTTCTTTTCCTAACTATCCATATGAAAAGAAATTAGTTACAAATCAATTCTATTTTTCAAGAAAAATAAAAATCTTCCACTTCTGTTCAGATTTTTCTCAAAGAGATGGAAAAATTTAAAATTACTGTTCTAAATTTTTCATAGAAAAGAAATAAGTTACAGATCAATTCTATTTTTCAAGAAAAAATAAAAATTTTCCACTTCAGTTCAGATTTTTCTCAAAGAGATGGAAAAATTTTAAATTACCGTTCTAAAATTTCCTTAGAAGATACAATAAGTTACAGGTTTATCATAAAAAGTTAACTCAAGTCTGAATTTTATTAAAGAACTTACAGTTCAATTCTAATTTCTCCAGAGAAAAATAAAAATCTTCCACTTCAATTCTCAATTTCACAAAGAAACAAATAAACTTAAATTTCTCTTCTGAATTTTTGTAGAGAAAAGAAAAAAGTTATAGTTCAATTCTAATTTTTTTTTAATAAAATAAAAAATATCCAATTTTTTAATAGACATTCTAAGCGCGTAATATGTTAAAATTTCCTAAGATAATAGAAATATAAAAAAGTAATGCATACAATATTTTCTTTGAAGTAACAACATGTAGTAACAACATAAAAATACAAAGTCGACCTGGGGGGATTTTCCGGCGAGTATGGTTAGGTTAGGTTAGACTAGAGTAAGTTAGGTTATATTAGGTTAGGTTAAGTCAGTTTAGGTAAGTTAGGTTAGGTTAGCTAAGTTAGGCTAGGTTAGGTTAGCTAGTAAACTTCTCTCCATGTAGAAGTTAGGTTAGGTTAGGCTAGATTAAGTTATGTTAGGTTAGGTTAAGTTAGGTTAGGTTAGCCTACGTACGCGCGATACGTAGGCTAACCTAACCTAACGTTAGATTAGGTTAGGATAAGTCAGGTTAGGTAAGTTAGGTTAGGTTAGCTAAGTTAGGTTAGGTTAGGTTAGCTAGTAAACATCTCTCCATGTTTAAGTTAGGTTAGGTTAGGCTAGATTAAGTTATGTTAGGTTAAGTTATGACTAGAACTTGCACTTTTCTTCACTTCGTTGAGAAAAATTTAAAATTGAAGTAGAACTTTTTATCTTCCGGGAAAATATTCACAACTATGGTATAGCTTTTTCTATCTTCTACGGAAAAATTTAAAATAGAACTTTAAATTTCCTTGTGTCTTTGTGAAATTAAGAACTGAAGTGGGAAATTTTTATTTTCTTTGGAGAAATTAGAATTGAACTGTAAGTTTTTTAATAAAATTCAGAAGATAACTTGAACTTTCTATCTTCTATGAAAAATTTGGAACAGTATTTTAAATTTTTTCATCTCTTTGAGAAAAATCTTAACTGAAGTGGAAACTTGCATGATATTGCGGCGTGTACAAAAAAAATCTGAACTGAAGTGGAAACTTGCATGATATTGTGGTGTGCACAAAAGCTGTAAAGTAAAGTTGTGGTGAAAAGGATGGGTACCTCAACTTGTAAAATGGGTTTAGGAGGGACATTAAGAAAAGAACTTCTTCTGAAATGCCTTTTGAAAAGTATTGCTTGCTGTTGTTGGCATTCAAAAAGCTGTGAAGTATAGTTCTGGGTGAAAAAGTTGGGTACTTCAACTTGTAAAATTGGTTTAGGAGGGACATTAAGAAAAAAAGTTGTATAGTAAATTTTTGGTAAAAAGAATGGGTACTTGAAATTGTAGAGTGGGTTTAAGAAAGACATTAAGAAAAGAACTGGTTCTGGAATTTCTTTTTAAAAGTATTGATTTGTGTTGAGGTATTCAAAAATCTGTAAAATAAAGTAGTGGGTGAAAAGGACGGGTACTTCAACTTGTAAAATGGGTTTAGGAGGGAAATTAAGAAAAGAACTTGTTCTGAAATGTCTTTGAAAAGTTTTGCTTGATGTTGTTGCATTCAAAAAGCTGTAAAGTATAGTTGCGGGTAAAAAGGCTGGGAACTTCAACTTGTAAAATGGGTTTAGGAAGGTCATTAAGAAAATAACTTGTTCTGAAATGCCTTTTGAAAAGTATTGCTTGGTGTTGTGTGCATTCAAAAAGCTGTGAAGTATAGTTCTGGGTGAAAAAGTTGGGTACTTCAACCTGTAAAATGGGTTTAGGAGGGACATTAAGAAAAAAAGTTGTAAAGTAAAGTTGTGGTGAAAAGGATGAGTACTTCAACTTGTAAAATGGGTTGAGGAGGGACATTAAGAAAGGAACTTGTTGTGAAATGCCTTTTAAAAAGTATTGCTTGGTGTTGGCTGTAAAAGATGGGTACTTCAACTTGTAAAATGGGTTTAGGAAGGACATTAAGAAAAGAACTTGTTCTGAAATTCCCTTTGAAAAGTATTGCTTGGTGTTGGAGCATTCAAAAAGCTGTAAAGTAAAGTTTTGGATGAAAAGGATGGGTACTTCAATTTGTAAAATGGGTTTAGGACGGTCACTAAGAAAAAAACTTGTTCTGAAATTTCCTTGAAAAGTATTGCTTGGTGTTGGAGCATTCAAAAAGCTGTAAAGTAAAGTTGTGGGTAAAAAGGATGGGTACTTCAACTTGTAAAATGCGTTTAGGATAGATATTATGAAAAGAACTTGTTCTGAAATGTCTTTGAAAAGTGTTGCATGGTATTGGGGCATTCAAAAGAACCAAAAAGCTGTAAAGTAAAGTTTCGGGTGAAAAGGATGGATGCTTCAACTTATAAAATGGGTCTAGGAGAGACTTTAAGAAAGGAACTTGCTCTGAAATGCCTTTGAAAAGTATTGCTTGGTGTTGAGGTATCCAAAAAGTTGTAAAGTAAAGTTGTGGGTGAAAAGTATGGGTACTTCAAGTTGTAAAATGGATTTAGAAGGCAAATTAAGAAAAGAAGTTGCTCTGAAATGCCTTCTGAATGTTATTTCTTGGTGATGAGGCTTCCAAAAAGCTGTAAAGAAATGTTTCGAGTGAAAAGGATGGATGCTTTAACATGTAAAATGGGTGTAGGTCGGTCACTAAGAAAAAATCTTGTTCTGAAATGCCTTTTAAAAAGTATCGCTTGGTGTTGGAGCATTCGAAAAGCTGTAAAGTAAAGTTGTGAGTCAAAAGGATGGGTACTTCAATTTGTAAAATGGGTTTAGAAGGGACATTAAGAAAAGATATTGCTCCGAAATGCCTTTTGAAAGGTATTTCTTGGTGTTGAGGTATCCAAAAAACTGTAAAATAAAGTTGTGGGTGAAAAGAATAGATGCTTGAACTTGTAAAATGGGTTTAGGAGGGGCATTAAGAAAGGAACTTGCTCTGAAATGCCTTTCTAAAAGTATTTCTTGGTGTTGAGGTATCCAAAAAGCTGTAAAGTTGTGAGTGAAAAGGATGGGTACTTCAAGTTAGAAAATGGGTTTAGAAGTGACATTAAGAAAAGAAGTTGCTCTGAAATGCCTTTTGAAAGGTATTGTTTGGTGTTGGAGCATTCGAAAAGCTGTAAAGTAAAGTTGTGAGTGAAAAGGATGGGTACTTCAATTTGTAAAATGGGTTTAGAAGTGACATTAAGAAAAGAAGTTGCTCTGAAATGCCTTTTGAAAGGTATTTCTTAGTGTTGAGGTATCCAAATAGCTATAAAGTAAAGTTCTGGGTGTAAAGGATGGGAAAGTCAAGTAGCAAAATGGGTTTAGAAGGGACATTAAGAAAGGAACTTGCTCTGAAATGCCTTTTGAAAGGTATTTCTTGGTGTTGAGGTATCCAAAAAGCTGTAAAGTAAAGTTGTGGGTGAAAAGGAATGATGCTTCAAGTTGGAAAATGGGTTTAAAAGGGACATTAAGAAAAGAACTTGCTCTGAAATGTCTTTTGAAAAGTATTTCTTGGTGTTGAGGTATCCAAAAAGCTGTAAAGTAAAGTTGTGAGTGAAAAGAATGGATGTTTCAAGTTGGAAAATGGGTTTACAAGGAACATTAAGAAAAGAACTTGCTCTAAAATGTTCTTTGAAAAGTATTTCTTGGTACTGAGGTATCCGAAAAGTTGTAAAGTATAATTGTGGGTGAAAAGGATGGATGCTTCAACTTGGAAAATGGGTTAAGAAGGGACATTAACAAAGGAACTTACTCTGAAATGTCTTCTGAAAAATTTTTCGTTGTGCTAAGGTAACCAAAAAGCTGTATAGTAAACTTGTGAATGAAAAGGATGGGTATTTTAAGTTGGAAAATTTGATTTAAGAGAGGTCCTAGGAAAGAAACTTGCTCTGAAAAAACTTTTAAATGTATTTATTGGTTTTGAGATATCCAAAAATCTGTAAAGTAAAGTTGTGGATGAAAATGATGTAAACTTCGAGTTGGAAAATGGGTTTGGGCTGGATATTAAGAAAGGAACTTGCTCTGAAATGCCTTTTGAAAAGTATTTCTTGGTGCTGAGGTACCCAAAAAGCTGAAAAGTATAGTTGTGGGTAAAAAGGATAGATGCTTCAACTTGTAAAATGGTTTTAGACGGGACATTAAGAAAGGAACTTGCTCTGAAATGCCTTTTGAAAAGTATTGCTTGGTGTTGAGATATCCAAAAAGCTGTAAAATAAAGTTGTGGGTGAAAAGGATGGATTCTTCAATTTGGAAAATGGGTTTAGAAGGGACATTAAGAAAAGATGCTGCTCTGAGATACCTGTTGAGAGGTATTTCTTGGTGTTGGGGTATCAAAAAGATGTAAAGTAAAGTTGTGGGTGAAAAAGAAGGATGCTTCAACTTGTAAAATGGGTTTAGAAGGGACATTCAGAAAGGAACTTGATCTGAAATGTCTTTTGAAAAGTATATCTTGGTGTTGAGGTATTCAAAACCTGTAAAGTAAAGTTGTGGGTGAAACGGATAGGTACTTCCAGTTGGAAAATGGGTATATAAGGGACATTAAGAAAGGAACTTGCTCTGAAATGCCTTTTGAAAGGTATTTCTTGGTGTTGAGGTATCCAAAAAGCTGTAAAGTAAAGTTGTGGGTGAAAAGGAAGGATGCTTCAAGTTGGAAAATGGGTTTAGAAGGGACATTAAGAAAGGAACTTGCTCTGAAATGTCTTTTGAAAAATATTTCTTGTTGTTGAGGTATCCAAAAAAGCTGTAAAGTATAGTTGTGGGTGAAAAGAATGGATGCTTCAAGTTGGAAAATGGGTTTAAAAGGGACATTAAGAAAAGAAGTTGCTCTGAAATGCTTTTTGAAAGGTATTTCTTGGTGTTGAGGTATCCAAAAAGCTGTAAAGTAAAGTTGTCGGTGAAAAGAATGGATACTTCAAGTTGGAAAATGGGATTAGGAGGGAAAAACGTAAAGAACTTGCTCTGAAATGTCTTTTGAAAGGTATTTCTTGGTGTTGAGGCATCCAAAAAGTTGTAAAGTATAGTTGTGGGTGAAATGGATGGATGCCTCAATTTGTAAAATGGGTTTAGTAGTGACATAAAGAAAGGAACTTGATCTGAAATGCCTTTTGAAAAGTATTTCTTGGTGTTGAGGTATCCTAAAAGCTGTAAAGTATAGTTGTGGGTGAAAATGATAGGTACTTCAAGTTGGAAAATGGGCTTAGTAGGGATATTAAGAAATGAAATTTCTCTGAAATGACTTTTGAAATGTATTTCTTGGTGTTGAGGTATCCAAAAAGCTGTAAAGTAAAGTTCTGGGTGAAAAGGACAGGTACTTCAAGTTGGAAAATGGGTTTAGGAGGGACATTAAGAAAGGAAGTTGGTCTGAAATGTCTTTAGAAAAGTATTTCTTGGTGTTGAGATATCCAAAAGCTGTAAAGTAAAGTTGTGGGTGAAAAGAATGAGTACTTCAAGTTGGAAAATGGGTTTAGAATGGACATTAAGAAAGGAACTTGCTTTGAAATGTCTTTTGAAATGTATTTCTTGGCGTTGAGGTATCCACAAAGCTGTAAAGTATAGTTCTTGGTGAAAAGGATGGGTACTTCAAGTTGGAAAATGGGTTTAGAATGGACATTAAGAAAGGAACTTGCTCCGAAATGCCTTTTGAAAGGTATTTCTTGGTTTTGAGGTATCCAAAAAGCTGTAAAGTAAAGTAGTGGGTGAAAAAGAAGGATGTTTCAACTTGTAAAAATGGGTTTAGAAGGGACATGTAAAGTAAAGTTGTGGGTGAAAAGGATGGGTACTTCAACTTGTAAAATGGGTTTAGGATGGACATTATGAAAAGAAATTGTTCTTAAATGCCCTTTTAAAATAATTGATAGGTGTTGTAGAATAAAAAAAGAAGTAAATTAAACCTTTGGGTGAAAAGTTTTGGTACTTAAGCTTGTAAAATGGGTTTAGGAATGACATTAAGAAAATAACTGGTTCTGAAATGCCTTTGAAAAGTATTGCTTGGTGTTGGAGCATTCAAAAAGCTGTAAAGTAATGTTGTGGGTGAAAAAGATTGATACTTCAACTTGTAAAATGGGCTTAGGAAGGATATTAAGAAAAGAACTTGTTCTGAAATGCCCTTTGAAAAGTATTGCTTGGTGTTGGAGCATTCAAAAAGCTGTAAAGTAAAGTTGCGTGTGAAAAGGATGGGATACTTCAACTTGTAAAACGGGTTTAGGAAGGACTTTAAGAAAAGAACTTGTTCTGAAATGCCCTTTGAAAAGTATTGCTTGGTGTTGGAGCATTCAAATAGCTGTAGAGTAAAGTTGTGTGTAAAAAGAACGGGTACTTCAACTTGTAAAATGGGTTTAGGAGGGACATTAAGAAAAGAACTGGTTCTGAAATGCCTTTGAAAAGTATTGCTTGGTGTTGGAGCATTCAAAAAAGCAGTATAGTAAAGTTGTGATGCCTTTGAAAAGTATAGTAAAGTTGTGGGGGAAAAGGATGGGTACTTCAACTTGTAAAATGGGTTTAGGATGGACATTAAGAAAATAACTTGTTCATAAAAGATATAATAAAGCCTTAAAAAAGTATTAAAAAATGGGGGCTCAGGGGCCTTTGGGGGTCTGGGGGACCCTTGGGGGTCGGGTGGTCCTTTGAGGACCAGGGGCTTCCTTCGGGGTTGGGGTATGGGATCGGAGCCCTTTGGGGCTGGGGTAGAGGACCTCACGACGCTGTTCAAATGGAACTTGTGTATTATAACGACCACAGAGTTTCACCCTCAAATTCTCTTCTAAAACCTCTTCTAAAATCATCTTTTAAAATGTCTCTAACTGTTTCGCCGAAATAATTCCCTAAAATTTCTAAAACGGTTTCGCCCAAATAACTCCTAATCGTAATTTCAGCGTGTTCCTTTTGTTTTTGGCATCCCTGCGCTGTCACATTTGAAATTACTAGGAAACTCTTTCCCGCGTTAATCTATTTATCTCTAAGATGTTTCTTGGAGAATTGTTTCCATGGTAAAGTTGTATTAATATCTTTTGGAGTTCGACCAGTAGAATTGTTTCCGGGGCGAAGTTTTTATTAATGACTTGGATCTATTCCTGGAGAATAGTTTCTGTGCGGAGTTTTTTAATGTCTGACAGATGATGTCATGGTTGATTGATTTGTCAAGAAAGGGGAATTAATTTGTTGTTTCTAAGGGGAATTATTGATTCACGAAAGGGGAATTGAGGTCATTGATCTAACTGTTTCCTAATTCCTGGACGGCATAAAATTCGCCCTAGCCTGCACTTGGCCAAAACAACAACAACGATAAGATTTTGAAAGAAGAGGTCATTGACTCCGGTACCCGTTAGACTCAATAATCCAGAAAACATCCATCAAAGTGAGAAAGTTCCTGTTCTTTCATTCTCACTGACAAAAACACGTGATCTAACTGTTTCCTAATTCCAGGACACCTTGACATTCGCCCCGAGCATGCACATGGCCAAAACAACAACAACATCAAATAAATCGACCTTTGGAAATTTAGGTCATTGACCCACTTCAATTATGCAATCATTCTCCCTGGGGATTCCATGCCCATATTTGATGTGCTGACAGAGTTAGACTAGATTGTAGATGGCAGCAGGAGTGAGTGGTCGCGCTGGTACCCCCCTCTCTACTGAGGGCGTGAGAGGGGTGTTAGTCTTTCTCCAATCACTTTCAATTATTAAAAAAGGCACTAGCTCTTTCAATTTCCAATCAAATAAGCCTTTTTGAAGTTTCTACGACAATACTTTCCATAAAAACCATATATGCCCCCAGGGGATAGCTTACAACCCTCGCCCTGAGGGCTGGGGGTGGGTGTTTTCATCCTCAAAGACCTAATTTCTAGAACTTTCTACTACGTTGAACAAAATGGCAATCTGAAAATTTTAATTGGATGTGTTTGGGGGAATGGTGGGCGTGAGAGGCGGGATAGTTACCCTCCTATCACTTTCAACTATTAAAAAGGGCACTAGCCCTCTCAATTTCCAATTTAATGAGCCCCTTGTGAAGTTTTAACGACAGCTCTATCCTTACAAACAGTATATGCCCCCAGGGCATAACTTACAACATTTGCCCTGGGGACTCTGGAGGTTTATCATCCTTAAACACATAATTTACAGAGCTTTCAACTACGTTGTACAAAATGGTTGTCTCTAAACTTTGATTGAATGTCTTTGCAGAAATGGTGGGCATGAGAGGGGGGTTAATTACTCTCCACTCACTTTCGACTATTAAAATGGGCAATTTCAATTTCCAATCAAATGAGCCCCTTTTGAAATTTCTACAACAACTTTCTATATAACTCTTATATGCCCCCAGGGCATAACTTACAACCCTTGCACTGAGGGCTCTGAAGGGGTTATCATCCTCAAAGACCAAATTTCAAGAATTTTCAACTATATTAAAAATAACGCATATCTAAAAATTTTGATAGAATATGTTTTGGGAAATTGTTGGCGTGAGAGGGGGGTTTTTTGCCTTCTAATCACTTTCGAATAATAAAAGGGCACTAGTCCTTTCTATTTTCAATTGAAAGAGCCCTATTTGATGTTTTTATAACATTGCTTTCTACAAAAACATTACATGCTCCCAAGGCATAACTTAGGCTACAACCCTTACCCTGAGGGTTGTGGGGGGATGTGTTGTCATCCTTAAAGACCTAATTTCCGAATTTTTCCTCTACGTTGAATAAAATGGCTATCTAAAAATTTGATTGGATGTGTTAAGGGAAAAGGTGTGCCTGAGAGGGGGGGGGGGGTTAGTTGCCCTCAAATCACTTTCGACTATTAAAAAAGGCACTAGCCCTTTGAATTTCCAATCGAATAAGCCCTTTTTCAAGTTTTTTCGACAAAGATTTCAATAAAAACCTATATGCCCCCAGGGCATAACTTATAACCCTTGCCCTGAAGACTGTGGGGGGAGTGTCCTGCTCAAAGGTATAATTTCCTGAACTTTAAACTGCGTGGAACGAAATGGCTATCTAAAAATTTTGATAAACAACAAAAGTACGAAGAATAATAGGCAAATCTTTTTGCAAGACAGTAGAGATAATTTGAATGAATATTTCGGCCCTATGTCCAAGGGCCGTCCTCAGCAAGACAAAAATATATGAAAGAAAAAAGACTCACAACAATATGCGACCAATAAAACCAAAAAGTAAAATTTTTTTTCAAAGCAGTCCTAGCATCCTTACTTCAGCAAAGTTCAACCAGGACTGATAAAAAGTAAGGTAAAACAAGGCGATTCAATGAGATGAAAGAAAAATAAATTAAAAATACGTTCTTATTGCTGATCCAGCCTTTTTGGCAGCTAACCTCAAGGGTCTTTTTGTGACGGATTCTGTGTTAATGTCTATTGGTTTTTTAAAATATTTTATAAGATCATTTTTAATTAAATTTGTGTATAGAACATTTAGCGTATATTCCCCCAAGTACCAATCTAGGGAAATATTATTATTAATCTTAAGTCTAATTTCAATTGATTCTCGGACTACCTGTTTTATGCCTCGGTCATGGCTAATAAGGGCGGATTCATCAAAAAGTATATTGTGGTTAGGATTTTCAAAAATATGGCTGCCTAATGCAGAATCAGATGAAACAGTGGAAATAATAGAATTGAGAGCTTTGACTATATCATCTTTATGCTGTTGTATATGCTTTTCTAAATTCTGGTGTATTCTACCTATATAATATTTGCCACAATCGCATGGTATTTGATAGACCCCTCTATGGCGAGTAACTGGGGTTTTATCTTTACCAGAATTTAGAAAATGTATGATTCTAAAAATTTTTGTGAATACTACATACAGATTATTTTTTGTGCAAACTTTTTTAAGATTTGTAGTGATTTTTGGGATATAGGGGAGGTAAATTATGTTTAAGGGCTTGTCAGACATCTCACTTGGTAAACTATCATTAATTTTACGGGAATGTCTTTTCAGTCTACAGTTAATTACACTATTAATAAATAAAATAGGATACCCAGTTTCAAAAAGTATGTCCTTGATAAAGTTTAATTCTGCTGTGATTTGGGAATCAGAAAAAATATTTAGGGCACGACTGACGAGGGATACTACGACTGATCTTTTAACTTATAGGGAGTGGTTTGATTTAAAATGCTAATATCTATTATTTTGTGTTGGTTTTCAATAAATAGTAAAATTGATTTTATCAAAGCTACGAATAACTAACACATCTAAAAATGGGATTTTATTAGGGATTTCGATTTCTAAAGTAAACTGTAGATTTCTATCGTATGTATTAAGGTGATCTATAAAACCCTTAAGCTCATTTTCCCCTTAGTTCCAGAGTGAAATTACGTCATCAATGTAGCGTCCCCAAAATATATGTTTCAAAAAATACGAATCTAATGCCCAATTTTCAATATGTTCCACATAAATATTCGCCAGTAGCCCAGAGAGGGACGCGCCCATCGCTAAGCCATTAATTTGCTGTTAAAAAGAATTACAGAATTGGAAATACATTGAGTATTTGTTAAAGAGTTTAACCAAGGTCATTAAGACATCACAATCTATTCCTGCTGCTGAAGCTTCTATTAAGTGATAATTTTCCTTCAGGAAGGGGTGTTAGTTGCCTTCCAATCACTTTCGACTATTAAAAAGGGCCCTAGTCATTTCAATTTCCAATCTGAAGAGCTCTTTTTGAAGTTTCTATGACGACGCGTTCTATAAAAACCTTTTGTGCCGCCAGGGCATAACTTTAAAATTTTAGGGCATAAGGGCATAACCAGGGCTTAACTCTTCAAAAACATAATTTCTATCTGGAAATCCATAACACTGAACAAAATGGCTATCTAATATTTTTGATTGGATGTGTTTTGGCAAAAGGTGGGCTAGAGAGAAGGGGCTAGTTGCTATCAAATCACTTTCGAATATTAAAAAGGCCACTAGACCTTTGAATTTCAAAATGAATGAGCCCTTTTTCATGTTTCTACGACAAAGATCTCAATAAAATCTTATATGCCCCCAGGGCATAACTTACAATCCTTGCCCTGAAGACTATGGGGGGAGTGTCCTGCTCAAAAGTATAATTACCTGAACTTCAACTCCATGGAACAAAATGGCTATCTCAAATTTTGATTGGATGTGTTTGGGGAAATGGTAGGCGTGTAAGGGGTGTTAGTTGCCTTCCAATTACTTTTGACTATTAAAAAGAGCACTAGACATTTCAATTTCTAATCGAATGAGCATTTCTAATCGAACGAGCAGTCGAATTTCTAATCAAATTAGCAGAACTGGGACTCTGTCCCACTTGGTTCGGTAGTTGTATATGCCTCTGTGGTTATTCAAGAAGTATATGACCTCCGTTTATTGGGCTTTTATATCGACTGCAATCTCAACTGGAAAAAACACAGTGAGATATTATCAGCTAAAGCTGCCGGAGGACCTGGTATACGGAGAAAACTAAAGCATACCTTTCCTCTGTCAACCCTCAAGCTCATTTACAGCGATATTGTAGACCCTAATATTGGGTACGGATGTTCAGTATGGGCCAATAATTTCATCGGCAACTATAAAAGGATGCAAATTGTTCAGAATAAATTTTGGGTAGCAGCGTGATTATAAGTTATCAGTGTTTGTCTATCAGTGTCTGAGTATGTTATCTCCTGAGTACTTTTGGAATGTATTTTCCCCGCAATTCTCTCTACCATGAATATTCTGCACGAAATGTTGACCATTTGGTCTGTGAGATCCGACATCCAACAAGGTGAAGTTTTGTTTTACGGAACATATGTGTTTCGGTATAAAATAGTCTCCCGGATAGTATTAGAGCGACCGATAACTTAGTTTTATTTAAGAAAAAGTTATAGAATATTTTTTTTGAAAAAGGTGGATAATTTTTGGAGAAAAGGAAGGGAAGAGGGAAGGGGGAGGAAGAAGAGAGGGATATGAAAAGAGGGGAGGAAGGAGGAGGAAGGGGAAGGGGGGAGGATGGTTAGAGTTTGAAAATGTAAATTGTTTTCTTGACTTTTTTTCCTTACCTTCTTTTTTTGAAAAAATAAAAATTTATTAAAAATATTATCGTTTTTATTTATTTTGATTAAAGGGTGGTTAGAATATACAGCCAAAAACAGGATTTTCTTTAATCTTAATGTGGTTGTCTAGTTATTTCTGATGTTTGTTGAAGGTTTTTTTTGTAAAGTAAAAATGTCTAATGAGCCCTTTTTGAAGTTTCTACGACAACGCATTACATAAAAAATTTATTTGCCCCAGGGTATAACTTACAACTCTTTTCCTGAGGGCTGTGAGGGGGTTTTCATCCTCAAAGACTATTTTACAGAACTTAAAACTAAGTTGAATAAAATGGATATCTCAAAATTTTGATTGGATGTGTTTGGGGAAAAGGTGGGCTTAAAAGGTGGTTAGTTGTACTCCAATCACTTTCGACTATTGAGAAGGGCACTAGCCCTTTGAATTTCTGATCGAATGAGTCTTTTTTGAAGTTTTTACGACAATGCCTTTTACAAAAACCTTATATGTCCCCAGGACATAACTTACAACCCTTGTCCTGAAGACTGTGGGGGAGTGTCCTCCTCAAAAGATAATTTCTGTCTTGAAATCAACTACGCTGATTAAAATGGCTATCTCAAAATTTTGATTGGATGTGTTTGGGGAAATAATGGACGTGGGGGGATAGTTGCCTTCCAATCACTTTGACTAGCTTACAACCCTTGCCCTGGAGGTGTACCGTGATTAATATGTGATACGTTTAAAATACAAAAATTAAAATTCTTTCTTTCTAAAGATAATTTCGACATGAATTAAACTTCCCCTAATTAAGTTCAAATCCTGTTTCCAAGAGTCTAAATTCTTAATCAGCAAAAAGAGAAACTGCGTTTTGGCCTCAGTCAAACAAAGACGCTATTCGGTTTTGAATTTCGCTAAGACATTTGGTAATAAAAAAAAATGCTAGATACAAAGTTTCTCAGGAAGTTTAAGTTATAAGAGCAGTGTGAATGTTTAAATCATCGAGATATTTAAAACAAATTATTGGATAGAGAATTAGAATAATGAAGTGAGTTGGTAGACATAATAACAAAGTAGCAGCCCCCTCCACAGGACTTGGGCCAATCGTGAAATAACACTCAGAGCGCAGAAGCAGGATTAATTTGATATAGTGAAGAAAAGTGTTTTTCGCGTCATTATTATGGTCATTATTATTATTGGCATTCAGGCATGTCAATTAAAACTATTATAGGACATTTGTTTTGACGCAGTCATTGTAAAGATTTGGTCATTACTGTTATCTCAGTCACTATTGTTGCCAGTTAAAGTGAAGAACTGTTGTACACCTAAATATAAGTCTCAATAAAACTACTGCTTTTCTATAAGTGTTTGTTTTTATCTGTATGTCTCTATCTAATCGCACAGCAGGTAACTAGTTCGTATGCCTCCATCGGTAACGCTCCCAGGATCTGAAATCTACATAACATAAAGATAATTGACAAAGAGATAACGCAAAGAAAAGAGGTTACATTTATATAGTTGCACATTTTATTTTCTCTCTAAGATTGAGAGTGGCACGGTAAAAAAAATCTCCCCCGGAAGAACTGGCGCAGTCGGTAGGATTGGAGGAAAACATGCGAACTAGTTATGCTACAAACTTAGTAATTTAAATTTAAATCACTGGAGAGATACAGATTTAGAAGAAAAAGTGATTCGGCCTATAACCGCTAAGCTATTACAGGAAAACCCTTTAAAATATGTCATAGGAGATAATAGCCTCCATTAAAATAGGTTAAGTGAAAAATAAATTTATTTTGAGTTATTCAAACGCAAAAAATATCAGAAGAATTAAGCGAAATATTAATGGCGCAAAAGTTGGTCGCGAAAAATGTAGAAATAGTAAAATCTATTCCGCAATACCATGGACAAACAGATACCGACGAATTTAATATTCAGTTGGTCCAATTTGTAGAATTAAAAAAAACAGAGCTAGAAACGTTAGTCGGCATGCTCCTATTAAGATTAAAAGGGCAGGCCTTAACCTTTTTAAAGCAAATTGAAAATGCTGTAGGTGATGACGCCAGCTTGCCAATAAATACGGTAAACAAATTGTTAACGGCATTTAACGATAGATTTATCGAAACTAGTTCTACAAATAAATTAAGACACGGAATGGTATGCTTTGACCACTCACAAAATGTAAGAGAATATCTTGATAATATACGTATTTCAGTAGAAGCAAAATTCGGAAAAGGATCAGGAAAACTGTATGAATAAGTCATACTACATAGCTTTTTGCAAGGGCTACCCCCAAAACTATATAGAATGTAAATATCCAAAAATATTCAGACGTTAGATCTTGCAGTTCAGGAGGTAGGGCGATTGATCAAAGTTGATACGATGGTGGCAAATCACAGTAAAACAAAAATAAACAAACTAGGCGAATCAAACGCAAACCTGACCTTCAAGGGTGATCAGAAATCTCCCAATTTTTTTCAAGGGACAACTCCCCAGCACCACAAAGAAATAGAAAGCAAGAACCCGCTAACCCGAAAAGCAGTACTTTTTCAGCCTATCAAACAAATTAGTTATGAAAATAACCCGACAATAATAAGATGCTATATTTGTAATCGACCTGGGCATATCGCGAGAGAGTGCCGTTATGTCCCCAATCGCACACCAAGGATCACAGTCGGTAAAACGCAAAATTACGGCAACCATTTGTTCGGAAGAACAAATTTTAGCGCCAGTGGTGCACTAGGCTATAGCCAGAGAAGATTGCACTAATCAGTGCCTTACAACACGCACCAACCAAATGTGTATAACCCTGCCCCCAACAGACAAAATAACAACCGACCAACGGGAAATGCAAATTTTTCCAGCAGACGGCAATTAGTTAATTGGCCGACGGGAAATGAAAATTTTTCAAGCCAACTGCATTGGCAGTCAGTGCCAGCCCCCGGCACTGCCACAGCTAGAGATTCCACGAACATATCTGAATATCTATTGCAGGCACCAACGCATGAAATAAATGCGCAGGGAAGCGTTTCAGGCCCATCAGAAGAATAGGTTGGACCCAGATGGTGCCTAGAATATTTTATAGGTCCAAACCGATAGTAGTACCGTCTTGTAGTAAGAGTAATAACAAGTTACCCATATTTAATGATTTTTGTTTGGCAAGTGTTTATTTTTAGGCTTTAATTGATTCTGGTGCAACGGTTAGTATCATAAACGCATGCGTATTTAATATGTTGCCTCCGCATTTTAGGCAACAAAGAAATTTTAATAATCCCAATTTAACTAGCGTGACAGGGCATAAATTGGATGCAAAAGGTTCAATTCGCCTAGACGTAAAAAGGGATTATTGAATCTTTCCGACAAATTTTATAATATGCGATAACTTTCCGTATGAAGGCATTATCGGCGAAAATTTTTTAAGGTCTAATAGAGTACTATTAGACATGGCAAACGAAAGGCTTGTCTACCCGGTTAAGGTAGGGGAAGGAATTTCTACCGTAAGAAATTGTAACAGAGGTTACGAAGAGAACGTAACAGTAAATAAAATTTCTTGCGGTATAATGTCGCAATCTTTTGAACCTCATGTCTCGCAAGGAGGATATGGCATAACCAGAAATTTGTACAATCATTCTGAGAGACATCGCAGAGATGAAGTAAATTTAAATAATAAGTGTATTGAATCCGCAAAACTAAAAAAAGGAGATATGCGACAGTATAGGTCAAACGAAATCAAGAAAATAGTGGAATTATGTAAAAACATAGTGAAACCCAATGTTACACCGCAAGATGCCACAATGACGCAGCATAGCGCCAGTATGAATCTAATAGACAATAATAGTGAAGAGAAATTGTACGGGTTCGCGATACAGAAAACAAAGATCCCTCCCAAAACGATGCAAAGAATTCAAATATCGCAGACGATTGAACCAGTAGATAGCAAATCTGAAATATGGCTTGCGATCCCATCGAATGAAATTCCCGAAAATCTGCTGTGCGAAGAACAGATTATAGCTTACGACAAGGAAGAAAGTTTTATTTGGGTAACTAATAACCACGAAAATGATGGAATTATAATAAAAAAAGGGACATGTTTAGTTCAAGTCCAAGTTATCTCGGAAAATGATTTAGATAGGTGGGAAAACTCCAAAAGAAACTTAGTAGACGGCATTAAAACCTCTAATAACAAATACCCTATAACTAAATCTCAATTCTTCAACAAATTTAGTATGGATCATATTACAGACTTGGAACTTAAGAAAAAATTAAGCGAATTATTTTGAAATTTTAAAGATGTATTTTCTGCATCTGAACATGACATCGGACTGATACCGTTTTATGAACATTTAATTCTAACGACTGGTAGTCCTGTCGCGAAACAGCCATATCGTATGCCGTATAAGCACAAAGAGTGGTAAAAAAATAAAATTCATGAGTTAGAAAAAAATGAAATTATACGTCCAATTATAAGTCCATATAGTGCACCAGTGATCTTGGTACCAAAGAAGAATGGTGATCTTAGACTTTTTGTAGATTTTAGAGCCCTTAACAAACAAGTAGTTAGTGATAAATTTCCTTTACCACTAATAGATGAAATCCTTGACTCTATTTCAAGCAAAAACAAAATTTTTACTTCTTTGGATCTTACCCAAGCTACCACCAAGTAAAAATAGCCGAGAAAGATGTTTACAAAACTGCATTTTCTACGACCGAATGTGGTTCATATGAATACTTAAGAGTACCTTTTGGACTTAAGACAAGTTCAAGCGCGCTATATAGACCCTTATTAAACCTGTTAAGAGGATTAAAGAATATCATTCATTTTGTTGATGATGTCATATGCGTGGGAGAAAACTCTAAACAACACTTAGCAACATTAGCTAATGTGTTTGAGAAATTCAGACAGGGCAATTTAAAATGCCGGCCTGAAAAAGTAAATTTATTTCATCCTAAAATTAAGTTTTTAGGAGTAGTAGTGACGCAAGGAGAGATATCTCCAGACCCTGATAAAATAAAATGCGTTGAAAACCTCAAACCCCATAGAACTACGAAAGAATTCAGAGGAATTATAGGATATACTGGCTAGTTTAGAAAATTCGTGGGCAATTACGCCCAAATTACGAAACCTCTCCCGGAGTTAACTAAAGGGCACTCCCAAAATGTTACCTGGTCCTAGGAAGCACAAACTTCTTGAGATCGTCTCAAAAAGGCACTCACTTCTGAACCAATATTATCACTGCCTGATTTCGAAAACGGACGATTTGTGGTCACAACTGATGCTAGTTCAAAGGGCATTGGCGCTATTTCTTCGCAAATAATTCCGTTAGGAAACCCTTATCCTCTAGAGGGAACGCCTAAACAAAGAAAAATAGAAAAAGTTATATGCTATTCGAGTAGAACCTTATCAAAAGGCAAAAGTAGTTATTCCGCCAAAAACTTAGAATTAGTATCTATAATCCACCATTGGACAAATTCAGACACTATTTAATTGGTAGAAAATTTATACTACGATCAGACTATAAAAGCTTGCAGCACCTGCGCACATTTAAAAACCCCACGGGAATTCTAGATAGAAGGATTATGATAATCCAAGATCTATATTACGAATTTGAATATTTAAAAGATAAACAAAATGTAGCTTGTAACTTTTTGAGTAGATACCCAGAAAACATTCCGTCGGAAACCGAGGAAAATGAAGTTAACACTATCAATGCTAAGAGTAAACATAAATGTAAGAAAAACAAAGACAATGACACAGTAAAACAAGGATAACTATTGTCCCTTGTCTTTAGAAAATATAAAAAGAAAGCAAAAAAAGGACAAAATGTGTGTAGCACTTATTAATTATTTTGTGAACGATGATGCGTTACCAGATATACTCGAAACTCTTAGAAAAGAAATAGAAAATTTTTACTATGATCTTGATTAAGAAATACTTTGCAGAATCGTGACTACTGAGACAAATAGAAACCAAACCTCAAAAATACCTGTATTACCCAAAAACTTAATAACACCTGCATTCAAATATTTTAATTCAGATATAGGTGAACACTTAGGAGTAATTAAAATTTTCCATAAATTAAAACAATATTTTTCCGTGCCGTCGGGGATAACAAAACTTAAAGAATTGTAGTACATGCAAAGCATGTAACTTAAGAAAAAAACCCCAAGTTTATACTAATCCTCCAGTGGGAATAGTCCCAGTAGCGAGATTCCCTTTGATATTGTTTCATTTGATTTATATGGAACCAGTGGAGGCTTACCTGTCTCCAACAGAGGCTATACTTGTATTCTTTCAGTTATAGATCACTTTTCTGGTTTTACTTTTGCAAAAGCATTAAAGAATCAAGGCGCTTACGCCACAAGTAAGGCGTTAGCGAAATTATTTTTAAAATTTGGCATTCCAAATAAAGTTATAAGTGATAACGGAAGCAATTTTGTTTCAAAAGTAACAAAAGACTTAATGAGTTTTCTTGACATAGAGAATTTGGCGACTTCCCCATATCACCTACAAGCTAATGGTAAAATATTAAATAGGCATAAAATATTTTCGAACATATTAAGCATTTATACAAAAGACAACAGGAACGATTGGGATCAATTCTTACCTTATTTAACTAACATAATCAATACTGCTTATTCAGAAAAAAACAAAGACAACCCTTTTTATTTACTTTTTGGTCTTGATTTTAGAATCCCTGAGGACGAAATTATTGAATCCTGGCAATATTACAATAACTCGGAGAATTACAAACAAGAATTCCTAAATAGGATGAGGAAAACTTATAAGATAGTTAGGCAAGAGTTGGAAAAATTTTAAATAAACCAAGAGCTAAGAAACCAACCCATAGTCAAGGGGAACATAGATTTCAAGATAGGAGATTGCGTCTACCTAAAGAACGAGGCAAGAACGGAAGGCAAAAAACTTTCCAACAAATATTCTGGATCGTACAGAATAATCAAAAAGTACGATAACGATTATAGTTTTAAAATGGTGAACCCCGATAGCGGAAGAACTTACAAGGCACATGTTAGCCGAATAAAAAGAGCCAAATTTCCAGAAAGATGGGTACCTTGTCCCCCGTCTACCGATTCGTCAGATGCAGAAAATGAGCCCCCTAAATCGACATTGGCAGAGCTAAAACCCTTTAATTTCAAGTAAGACTATTTTGAAAATGAGAGTGATGAGGGAAAAATTTTAAGAATTCTTAGCTATGAAAAATCTAGTTATTCCTAAAGGAAATCCCCTAATACAAGTAAGAATAAAAACGCCAAAAGATCCAAAAAGTTCATCATCGGAGAGCGTAGGAGAATTAAATTATATGATATCTCCGAAAAACTATTTTTTCCCTGATAGAATTTCGACCCCTTGTCCCCCCAAAAGATTTCCAGACGATATGGTTTCCCCTGCAACACCAATAGAGAGGCCCCTGTCATTGCAGGAGGAATTGAACAGAGCTTTAGAATCTCCGGGTATTACTGTAAAGAAAACTCCTCCCAAAGATTCAATTAAAATAAATCTGCGAGAAGCTATGGATTTAATAAATTTCCCAATAAAAAAGAGTCAAAGTACATTGCCTAGAAATAAAACTCCCAAGGATGACCGGCAAGGACAATATCATGATATAACTGTGTCCAAGGTCAAGCCTAATCAATGGACTTCATGGAGGGAAACACTATTGCAAAGAATGCCCCATCCCCCTGAAGACATGGCATTTAAACAGTGGAGGAACCCCGCAAAAACTTTTGATTCCTCTCAAAGCTCTCAAGAGTCTTTCAAATCTCCCGAATTGAGAACACAAAGCTAGGACTTAGAGAGTAAGCCTTCTACTTCCAGAGGAGTAGAAATTTACGAAGGGAGGGCAGGTGATACCTCAAAAATGCGAAGTGCCAGCTCTAAAAGTTCTAATGCGGAATCATCAGAAACCAGTTCCGAAGAGTCTGACGACGAATCAGACCATATAGGAGTTAAAGAAATAGGGAAATCAAAGCTGGCTTCAGCGGCCGTGCACGCGAAAGAAACAAAATTAAAAGGGCAAGAATTTTTGAAAAAACAATACAAAAAGTTTGATCTTATATCCCTAGCAAAACCGAAAAAGAAAAAACCGCAAGAAGTCGAGGAGAAAGTAACGACACAATCGGGTAGAACAATTAAAAAACCCGATAGATGGAATTACACATAATCAGTATAGGATTAAAAGATTTTAATGGATACGCGTCATAAAGGAATAACAATTTAAAAACTTTTAGCTCACAAGTAAAATTCATACAACTGTAAAAATACTGTAGAAAAATTTCGTTCAACTTATATCAAGGCTTCGCACGAATCAGAACCGTCTGATACCATCTGTTCAACATATATCAGTTCCCAAAAACAAATTCTAATTAAAAAGTCACATTGCATATAATTAATTCGAATAATTTCCTTTAATACAAAAAGTCTACACTACGATTCCAGTACGATGTATTCAGTCCAACTGAAAGAAGTCGTGATAGGAAGTACTAAACAAGAAACATTCATACACCTTAGAAATGACCTTTGGTTATTTTCTTCTCCAAGAGAAACTGTTGGAGCTTTGTCTTGTTATAATAATACAGAAAGAATAAATCCAAGTTACAACAGAATTACTGTTACAAGATGTGGCTACGATAACCATAAAACAAGGATGTCGACTTGTAACTAAAGAGTCAACCGATCGAACGCCGTTAATTACCACGTGCACAAATATAATAAGTCCCAAAAAAATCAATTCCAAGCCAATTAACCTGTCGTACACTGTTCCCAATAAAGAAAATGAGGAAAGGAAAACCTCGATATGGTCCAAAATAGAACAGAATAAAGGGACATTAAGGCTTACAAAAATAAGAGAAGCATTAGATTCACAGATCTCCCTATTTACAAATGAGGACCAGAGATTAACGTATGTGGATAATAGATACGGATTATTCTCAACCAACTTTTGGTGGAAAATACTACTGACCGTATGTTTCGTATTCGCGATTTCCCTGACCATAAGAACCTTACTGACTTTTAATTATTGAAAAATCCTGAGACTAAGAAGGCAAAATCCAGAGGAGAAACACGGGGAAACGGCTGAAATGCAGAAGTTAAACCCGGAACCCCATGAGAACGCCTAAGCAAAGAAAAAGGGAAGACAGTAGATAACAAGTAGGTATAAAGGTCTCCACTCGTCCTTGCTATGTATTGTTCCCTCATTGTAAGTGTCGTTTGCGTAAAACCTTGCGGTCACGACGCTGCAACATGCGTTTCTTAAACAGCACGGACGTGCGTGAACAATGAAGGCAGGAAATATGTTGAAATCTGAGACCTCAAATTTAACAATATAGAGTAACTTATGTTTAAAGGATTGTTCTAAATCTAAGGGAGAATTAAATAAGTGTAGAAGAATTAAATAAGCCTTGTATCGTCGTTTCGTTTCTCAAAACAAATTAGAAGAAATCTCTATTTTAGATTTTCCAATGGGAATTTTATGTATCTGAAACCAACATGATAATAATGTCGTTTTATTAAAATCAATATTTTTGTAGTAATATTAGTGTATCTATTTAATATTGTCTTGTAGGGTAACATTCACCCTAAAATGCACCTAATCTTATTGCGTATTATGCATTGTTACGACTTGTTTTAAATAACGTTGATTCTGCCTCGTTATTTTTATTACAGGAAGTGGAATGACATATTGGAAATCGATCAGTAAAATGCATAGTCCAGTGCAGATACAACCTAGTAGCATCTATTTTCATCATACCTAAGCCAACGAAGAGTACTCACCACAGATTCCAGGCAAGTTTCGTCCTAGCTTCATTTACGAAGATTACAGTTACCTTTTGATCGCTGTTTCGTCGACCATAAACCATATTACGTATCAGGTAACACTAAGTGACAATATACCCCTCCCACAAGTTAAAGGCAATATGTTGAATGAGTCACTAAAGTTCGACGTCGACCCATTCTAAATCCAAACATCAATTCCCCTGTGAGTAACCAAGGAATCACCGCAAAAGTTAATAAACGCAAGTCAGGCATGAACAATTTTATAAGAGAACTGTAATCTCTAAGCGCAAGAATGAGCAATTTTATACAAAAAACATTCTCTATGTGCTTTAAAATAAGCCAAAAATGATATGCTGAGAAGAAAATGAACGCAGTCCCAGTGTTCAACCCCTTAATGATAAGGCACCTTATGAACTATCCAAAAACAGCAGGTGAGAATGAACTCTGATATCAAAATTCCACACACCTGTACCTGGGAGTATTGTTTCCCGTTTGACAATTGGAGAAGCAAGTTTAACATAACCATGCTCGAACTGTTCGGTGAAGAAACTATATTGTGAGTGTTTATAAAATTTTGCCAAGACGAAAAGAGTGAACGACCATAATTTATAACAGAAGGAGTGAGTACGCTAAAAGACATGAATGGTGATGAAATAGGTGTAAATTTGCACATGTTACATTTTAATAGCTTCGATAACTTAAAAATTCCAATATCCTATCAGTAATATTACATAGCAAACGTTCCCAGTGAAAATGTTCTAATGTTTACCAGTGAACGTGGTAAACATAATATTGTGTGTTTTAAATCGTTCTTATGTGTAGTGTTAGATGTTCAGATAGAGTTATGTGTAGCGTTGTCGTACTATTCATTTAATTTAGCCTAGATAGAAAGCAAAATTATTCCTATACTAAAAAAAATTAAAAAAAAAATTGTAAAAGGTGAACTTTCAAAAAAAACCTCATAGTAAAAGTAGAATAGCCTCATCCTTGTTGAAAATGTAAAAGTCATCAGTGTTAGATGTAGAAAAAAAATAATTAGTATAGTAGCTTGGCTAGAACCATAGATAATCTCAGTCCGGTAGATGAACTTTATAAAGGGATATATAATGAAATAAGAAAAGTAATAGAGAAAATTTTAGCACTCCTGATTAAGCTTATGTAAAAGTATAAAATACTACAATGTCAACTAAAATTACGTAGGACAAATAGTTAATAAATAGCGTATATTTCAAAAATCCAAGGGCAAGCAAGTCCTAATGACGGGACGTCATTAAATAATGGGAAGGGTAATATATACCGTGAGTAATATGTGATACGTTTAAAATAGAAAAAAATAAAATTCTTTCTTTCTAAAGATAATTCCGACATAAATTAAACTTCCCCTAATTAAGTTCAAATCCCGTTTCCAAGAGTCTAAATTCTTAATCAACAAAAAGAGAAGCTGCATTTTGGCCTCAGCCAAACAATGACGCTATTCGGTTTTGAATTTCTCTAAAATATTTGATAATAAAAAAAATGCTAGATACAAAGTTTCTCAGGAAGTTTAAGTTATAAGAGCAGTGTGAATGTTTAAATCATCGAGATATTAAAAAAAATTATTGGATAGAGAGTTAGCATTATGAAGTGAGTTGGTAGACATAATAACAAAGTAGCAGCCCCCTCCACAGGACTTAGGCCAATCGTGAAATAATACTCAGAGCGCAGAAGCAGGATTAATTTGATATAGTGAAGAAAAGTGTTTTTCGCGTCATTATTATGGTCATTATTATTATTGGCATTCAGGTATGGCAATTGAAACTATTATAGGACATTCGTTTTGACGCAGTCATTGTAGAGATTTGGTTATTATTGTTATCTCAGCCACTATTCTTGCCAATTCAAGTGAAGCACTGTTGTACACCTAAATGTTAGTCTCAATAAAACTATTGCTTTTCTATTTTTGTCTTTTTTTATCTGTATGTCTGTATCTAATCGCACAGCAGGTAGCTAGTTCGTATGCCTCCATTGGAAACGTTCCCAGGAATCTGATTTCTATATAACGTTAGAGGTAATTGACAAGAAGACAACTCGAGGAAAAGAGGTTACATTTATATAGTTACAAATTTTATTATCTCTCTATAATTGAGAAATTTGGTAAAAAATCCCACCCGGAAGAGAGGCTGCGGGGGAGTATCCTCCTTAAAAACATAATTTCTATCTGGAAATACACCACGCTGAACAAAATGGCTATCCCAAAATTTTGATTGGATGTGTTTCGGGAAATAGTAGGCGTGGAAGGGGTGTTAGTTGCCTTCCATTCATTTTTTACTACTAAAAAGGGCACAAGCCACTCCAATTTCCAATTGAATGAGTCCTTTTCGAAGTTTCTACGACAATTCTTCGATACAAAGTGCCCTGCTCTGAAGGAAAAAAATAACAAATGATACATTGTGCCAACCTCGTTCTTATATGCCCTCAGGGCATCACTTAAAACCCTTGCCCCGAGGGTTATGGGGGAGTGTCCACCTCAAAAAGATGTTTTCTATCTGGCAATCAACTACGCTGAACAAAATGGCTATCTAAAAATATTGATTGGTTGTGTTTGGGGGGAACGATGGACCTGGGGGGGGGGCTAGTTGCCCTCCAATCATTTTGACTATTAAAAAGGGCACTCGCCCTTTGAATTTCCAATTGAATGAACCTTTTTTGAAGTTTCTGCGACAACACCTTCTATAAAAACCTTATATGCCCCCAGGGCATAACTTAGAACCCTTGTGCCGAGGCTTTTTGGGGAGTGTCCTCCTCAAAAAGATATTTTCTATGTGGAAATCAACTACGCTGAATAAAATGGCTATCTCAAAATTTTGATTAGATGTGTGGGGCAATGATTGGCGTGGGGGGGGCTAGTTGCCCTCCAATCGCTTTCTACTATTAAATAGGGCACTAGCCACTCCAATTTCGAATCTAATGAGCCCGTTTTGAGGTTTCTACGACAAGTCCTTCGATACGAAGTGCCCAGGTATGGAGAAGAAAAATAATATATTGTGCCCACATCAGTCTTTCCTTAGGCAGCGCTGTCGCGCTACCTAGGATATATATTATGTATTACAAATATGCACCTGACCCTGGATAAAGCAATTTTTCCGTTCAACTTTACGTAAAAGTTACATTTAATCTACTTATACATTGAGGCTGTTGTTCGTCATGTGTTAGCCCTGCTTCGAATAGGACTATTCCGACCCGAACTATGCTTGTCTTAACTCGACAACTTTTATGCTAAATAATGAACCACATTATTAACACAACTACTCTTCGCTCAACAAGTTCTATAACTGCTAAAAAAACAATGGTGCCATTAACCAACGTTAATAATAAGACATATTTACCAAAATTACTGATACCAGTCACATTACTCCCTGCTTATTCAAGAGAGTTACTCCCAATAGTGGACAACTACAACCGTACCTGGCTGTGTGTTTGCTATTGCGTATTCACATGCGTTTTATAATAAGCAATTGTCGGTCTTTTCAAATATATATTAGTTTATATAATCAGCCCAAATTTCTAATGTATAGCTATGCTTGTCAGCACGCTATGTGGATAGCTCGTCGAACTATGTTATTTATCTTTCAAGATTTGAGGCAACAATTTTTAACGAAGCTACAGGAAGTTTTGGAACAACAGCTCTCTCGTCGGGGAAAACTGGTAAGTAACTTGAGTGAAACTACAAACTGAAAAGGAACGTCTGATGTTGTATATTTATGTTAGTAGTATGCATAGTAAGGATTTGGGGACATTATGTTCCTTCCCATGCTATTTGCGTACATCATGTTCCTTGGTACCTTTCCAGAGCATGGCCTTATGAATTTGCTTGAAGCTACAGAGATCAGCATGCTATTTGCGTATATTATGAAACTTTTGATCGTCACATTGCGTATTCAAAAGGTTTATTGTGCCTTCTGTAAAAAATATTGGTTTCAGTAATAAGGATAAGAATATCATGTTATCGTATAAGAAATGTTTTTTACTAAACATACAGCCAAGCCGACTCAAAAATTGTCAAACAGTAATAAGCTCTAGACTGAAGGTACCTTGCATCATGTCAAGAATTGATTGGCATATGGCTTTATATCATTTTGCGTAAAAGCTAACTCTATTTGCGAAAAAGGAAATAGCATTAGCGAATTACAGTGTATAAACAATATTAATTTTTGATTGAATAATAGGGATGTGAATGATCCTAATTAGTGACCGTATCGTATGAAGGTGAAGAAAAAGGGTTAAACTGATTAGCAGTTAAGATAAATCCAAAGGACTTGTTAACTCAGGCAAATTGTTATAAATTTGGAACAACATCAATTTATGAAAATGGTTAACGATGATAGAATGACCTTATGACTTGACCTAGCTATACTTCTTCGAAGTGTTCTGTATAATGCACAAGTGACATTTGAACAGTGTTGTCAATTTAAAATAGGGTCTAACATTATAGTATACTAAAAAGTTGATACTAATAGAGATGTAGATGGCAAGAAAAGAATTTTAATAATGAAATTCATAACAACCCTTTGAAATCCTTGCAAATCAAGTAGTGAGGTGTACATGAGTATGAACCGTCAAGGATCATAAGCACAAATGACCCTATCCACCAGGGACCTCAACCCCCAAAGGTCCCCTATCCCCAAACTCCAAGGGAGTCCCCTCCCCCAACTTTTTGACCCCCCTCGTTTTTTAATACTTTTTTATTATTTTTTTTAACATGATATATTTCTTATACTGTTTTTACATCTCTTAGAATGACATCTAGCATACTTAAAACATAAAAAAAAACAGATTTAATATTTTCAAAATTCAAAATGAGAATGATATAGAAATGTCAGTTGTGACTTTTACTATCAGAAAAATATTGCTTGTAGTAGAACTTTTTTTTCTTTTTGAACTAAATTTTTTTTTACTTCAAAATTGTTCAAATGTTTTTTTTTGTATCTTGAAATGACATGAAATATGCATATGACCCGAACAATTGTACTCTATGTTTGCGCAGAGACACGATGCGGCTTTTTCATTGGTACTCTATGGCGGGTTAATGACACTACCTAGTTTACTGGATGTATTAAGTCAGTATTTTTTACGCAGCGGAACGATAAACACATAAGTCATATCTTTAAAATAGTGAAGATGGAGCATTTTAAGAAAGTGAGTTCACATGATAGTGTTATTGTGGCATTGAGGGCCGACAAGGAGAAGTAATTGAACTATGAAACAAGTACAAGTGGTTGCATTATTGGAAATGTATGCGTGCATTGTCATGACAGTAAAGAATTAAATTTCTTTGGAGTACCAGAAAAATTCCATTGTACAAATGGTGGATATACGAGAGTGAGATATCCAGAGATGATCGCACTCAAAGAGAATACCAACATAAAAATAATAGTTGATGAAGAGGAGCATGTTTTTGCTAGTGCTCCTGGTAACATGCTACCTGTTGATAGAACCTATCGTCATCTTTTAGGTATTAGCATTCAAATGAAAGCAAAGGGGAAAAGAAAGGCATATTCTTCTACTAATATCATAAACCATATCTTGTCTACGTTCCGGAACTGTTACCTGTGTAAAAATAATTTGAAAATAGACAGTGAAATTGCTAGAAAAATATAAAGGGCATTGGCGGAAAATATAAATAAGGAATACAAAGATGAATCGATAAAAAACAAAGTGCCAGCAAACGTAACTAACATCATTCATCAAACAGTCAATTCACCAAATAATACAAAAGACGTAAAACATATTGAGCCTGTCGATGACACACCTGTAAAAATTGTGTATGACTCAAAATGGAATAAGAATTATTCTACTCATTACAAAATAAGAGAAGACAATACCTATATTTTCAAGAGAGAACATGGTGAACAAATTTATGGAACAGATTCAAAATGTCCAAAGTTGTTCATCGATATTAATAATGTATAATACTGTATGTACCATATATTTATATTAATATCATACATGTAATTTTTTCATTAAAAGTATGTTATCTATTACCTTTTTATATTTCCATTATTTCTAGGGTACGCTAGCAGATTCATAGAGCTTTTATTAGAAATAAAAGCACATACAAATACGTAGATTCAGACATACAAACCGACAAAGACAAGCACTGGGAGAAGCAAGTATCCGCTTTCCCCCCCCACACACACACACACTTTGCTTGTAGCAATATTTTAAACAAGTGCATAATAAATTACGAATTTTGTTAATACCACACACACACACACACAAACACATTCGTTTTCAAAGTTTTATCGGATACATCAGATAACAGTCATAAAATTTAAGATCTATTCATTTTGACTTCATGCGTCATTACGTTGAATTTAGGTTAGACCGGTTAACGTTGAATTTAGGTTAGATATGCAAAAATTTATGTTAATTCAGGTTCACTTAGTGTGGCACCGCTCTAAGTGAACCTGAATTAACCTAACTTTTTACATATCTCTCTCACTATGACTGTGTGTCTGAGTGGGTGTGGTGCTATCTATAACCGATCTAACATAAATTCAACGTAACGACGCATCAACTCAAAATGAATAGAACTTGGATTTTATGACTCTTTTCTGAAGTATCCGATAAAAACTCGAGAATATATATATATATATATATATATATATATATATATATACACACACACACACACACACACACACACACACACACACACACACACACACACACACACACACACACACACACACACACACACACACACACACACACACACACACACACACATATATGTGTGTGTTTATTAACAAATTGCAATTTATTATGCACTTGTTATAAATATAAAGAAGTAAAATGAGTGTGTGTGTGTGTGTGTGTGTGCGTGAGTGTGCGTGTCTGTGCGTGCGCGTGTGTGTGTGTGAGTGTGTGCGCGTGTGTGTGTGTGTGTGTGTGTGTGTGTGTGTGTGTGTGTGTGTGCGTGCGTGATGTACTTGCCTCTCCCAGCGCTTCGTCTTCTGCCGGCTCGCAGCGATTGAATCCATGTATTTGTATGCGTCATCATTGTGTGTGTGCGTGTGTGTGTGTGTGCGGATTTTTGCTTCTCCCAGTGCTTGTCTTTGTCGGTTTGTATGATTGAATCTATGTATTTGTATGTGCTTTTGTTTCTAATAAAAGTTCTATGAATCTGCTAGCGTACCCTAGAAATAATGGAATTATAACAAGGTAATAGATAACATATTTTTAATGAAATAATGACATGTATGATATTAATATAAATATATGGTACATACATTATATGTTATAATGTATGTACCATTATACATTATTAATATCAATGAACAACTTTGGACATTTTGAATCTTTTCAATAAAACGGTTCACCATGTTCTCTCTTGATACTATAGGTATTGTCTTCTCTTAGTTCGTAATCAGTAGAATAATCATTATTCCATTTTGAGTCATACACAATTTTTAAAGGTGTGTCATCAACAGCCTCAATATGTTTTTCGTCTTTGGTATTATTTGGTTCATTGACTGTTTGACCAATGATGTTAGTAACGCTTTCTGAGAGTTTGGTTTCCATCGATTCATCTTTATATTCCTTAGTGATATTTTCTGCTAATGCCCTTTTTATTTTTTTGGCAATTTCACTGTCTATTATCACATTATTTTTACACAGGTAACAGTTCCTGCACGTGGACAAGATAGGGTTTATGATATTAGTAGAAGAGTACGCCTTTCTTTTCCCCTTTGCTTTCATTTGAATGCTAATACCTAAAAGATGACGATAGGTTCTATCAACAGGTAGCATGTTACCAGAAGCACTAGCGAAAATATGCTCCTCTTCATCAACTATTATTTTTATGTTGATATTCTCTTTGAGTGCGATCATCTCTGGATATCTCACTCTCGCATATCCATCATTTGTACAATGGAATTTTGTTGGTACTCCGAAGAAATTTAATTCCTTACTGTCATGACAATGCACGCATACATTTCCAATAATGCTACCACTTGCACTTGTTTCATAGTTCAAATACTTTTCCTTGTCGGCATTCAATGCTGCAATAACACCATCATGTGAACAAACTTCCCTAAAATGCTCCATCTTCTCTTTTTTAAAGACATATATACTTATGTGTTTATCGTTCCACTGCGTGAAAAATACTGATTTAATACATCCAGTAAACTAGGTAGTGTCAATAACCTGCCATAGAGTACCAGTGGGAAAGCTGCATCGTGTCTCTGAGCAAGCATAGAGTACAATTGTTAGAGTTATATGCATATTTCATGTCATTTCAAGATCCGAAAAAAAATAAAGTTGAACAATTTCGAAGTAAAAAAAAATTAGTTCAAAAAGAAAAAAAAAGTTCTACTACAAACAATATTTTTCTAATAGTAAAAGTCACAACAAACATTTCTATATCATTCTCATTTTTAATTTTGAAAATATTAAATGTGATTTTTTTTTCTGTTTTAAGTATGCTATATGTCATTCTAAGAGATGTAAAAAAAATATAAGAAATATATCATGTAAAAAAATAAATAAAAAAATTATAAAAAAACGAAGGGGGTCAAAAAGTTGGAGGGAGGGGACTCATTTGTAGTTTCGGGATAGGGGACCTTTTGGGGTTGAGGTCCCTGGTGAATAGGGTCATTGGTGCTTATGATCCTTGACGGTTCATACTCATATACACCTCACTACTTGATTTGCAAGGATTTCAAAGGGTTTTTATGAATTTCATTATTAAAATTCATTTCTTGCCATCTACATCTCTATTAGTATCTACTTTTTAGTATACTATAACAGTGACTAGGTGAACCACAACAAACACTAACATTAGACCCTATTTTAAATTGGCAACACTGTTCAAACGTCATTTGTGTATTATAGAGAACACATCAGAGAAGTAAAGCTAGGTCAAGTCATAAGGTCATGCTATCATCGTTACCCATTTTCATAGATTGATGTTGTTCCAAATTTATAACAATTGTCCTGAGTTAACAAGCACTTTGGGGTTACCTTAACTGCTAATCAGTTTAACCCTTTTTCTCCACCTTCATACGATCCGATCACTAATTAGGATCATTCACAACCCTATTATTCGATCAAAAATGAATATCGTTCATACAGTCCAATTCGCTAATGCTATTTTCTTTTTCGCAAATAGAGTTAGCTTTTACGCAAATGATATTAAGCCATATAGCAATCAATTCTAGACATGATGCAAGGTACCTTCAGTTAGAACTTATTACTGTTTGATAATTTTTGAGTCGGCTTAGCTGTATCTTTAGTATAAAACCTTTTTTATACGATAACATGATTTTCTTATCCTTATGACTGAAACCAGTATTTCTTACAGAAGGCGCAATAAACCTTTTGAATACGTAGTGTGACAATCAAAAGTTTCATAATGTACGCAAATAGCATGGTGATCCCTATAGCTTCAAGCAAATTCATAAGGCCATGCTCTGGAAAGGTACCAAGGAACATAATGTACGCAAATAGCATTGGAAGGAACATAGTGTACCCGAATCCATACTTTGCATACTACTTATGTTTATGTAGATTATGTTGTATGTTTGATAGTTTATGCTCAATATTCTCAGTTATGGATCGGCAAAGTTATGAATGTTATATTCACTTAATCTTTACTCAGTACTCTCATTTATGCAAATATTCAGTCATAATCAAGTCATAAGGTCATGCTATCATCGTTAACCATTTTCATAGATTGATGTTGTTCCAAATTTATAGCCATTGTCCTGAGTTAACAAGCACTTTGGGGTTGTCTTAACTGCTAATCAGTTAAACACTTTTTCTCCACCTTCATACGATCCGATCACTAATTAGGATCATTCACAACCCTATTATTCGATCAAAAATGAATATCGTTCATACAGTCCAATTCGCTAATGCTATTTTCTTTTTCGCAAATAGAGTTAGCTTTTACGCAAATGATATTAAGCCATATAGCAATCAATTCTAGACATGATGCAAGGTACCTTCAGTTAGAACGTATTACTGTTTGATAATTTTTGAGTCGGCTTGGCTGTATCTTTAGTATAAAACCTTTTTTATACGATAACATGATTTTCTTATCCGTATGACTGAAACCAGTATTTCTTACAGAAGGCGCAATAAACCTTTTGAATACGTAATGTGACGATCAAAAGTTTCATAATGTACGCAAATAGCATGGTGATCCCTATAGCTTCAAGCAAATTCATAAGGCCATGCTCTGGAAAGGTACCAAGGAACATAATGTACGCAAATAGCATTGGAAGGAACATAATGTCCTCGAATCCATACTATGCATACTACTTATGTTTATGTAGATTATGTTGTATATTTGATAGTTTAAGCTCAATATCCTCAGTTAAGGATCGGTAAAGTTATGAATGTTATATTCACTTAATCTTTACTCAGTACTCTCATTTATTCAAATAATCAGTCATAATCAAGTCATAAGGTCATGCTATCATCGTTAACCATTTTCATAGATTGATGTTATTAAAATTTATAACAATTGTCCTGAGTTAACAAGCACTTTGGGGTTACCTTAACTGCTAATCAGTTTAACCCTTTTTCTCCACCTTCATACGATCCGATCACTAATTAGGATCATTCACATCCCTATTATTCGATCAAAAATGAATATCGTTCGTACAGTCCAATTCGCTAATGCTATTTCCTTTTTCGCAAATAGAGTTAGCTTTTACGCAAATGATATTAAGCCATATAGCAATCAATTCTAGACATGATGCAAGGTACCTTCATTTAGAACTTATTACTGTTTGATAATTTTTGAGTCGGCTTGGCTGTATCTTTAGTATAAAACCTTTTTTATACGATAACATGATTTTCTTATCCGTATGACTGAAACCAGTATTTCTTACAGAAGGCGCAATAAACCTTTTGAATACGTAATGTGACGATCAAAAGTTTCATAATGTACGCAAATAGCATGGTGATCCCTATAGCTTCAAGCAAATTCATAAGGCCATGCTCTGGAAAGGTACCAAGGAACATAATGTACGCAAATAGCATTGGAAGGAACATAATGTCCCCGAATCCATACTATGCATACTACTTATATTTATGTAGATTATGTTGTATGTTTGATAGTTTAAGCTCAATATCCTCAGTTATGGATCGGCAAAGTTATGAATGTTATATTCCCTTAATCTTTACTCAGTACTCTCATTTATTCAAATAATCAGTCATAATCAAGTCATAAGGTCATGCTATCATCGTTAACCATTTTCATAGATTGATGTTGTTCCAAATTTATATTAATTGTCCTGAGTTAACAAGCACTTTGGGGTTACCTTAATTGCTAATCATTTTAACCCTTTTTCTCCACCTTCATACGATCTGATCGCTAATTAGGATCATTCACATCCCTATTATTCGATCAAAAATGAATATCGTTCATGCAGTCCAATTCGCTAATGCTATTTCCTTTTTCGCAAATAGAATTAGCTTTTACGCAAATGATATTAAGCCATATAGCAATCAATTCTAGACATGATGCAAGGTACCTTCAGTTAGAACTTATTACTGTTTGATAATTTTTGAGTCGGCTTGGCTGTATCTTTAGTATAAAACCTTTTTTATACGATAACATGATTTTCTTATCCTTATGACTGAAACCAGTATTTCTTACAGAAGGCGCAATAAACCAGGCGCAATGAAAAACTTTGAAAAATCAAGAGAATGTTACTGTGACAAGGTAAACCACGACAAGACACTACTGAAATATTCCAACTCTTGCATTTCAACGAAATAAATCCAAAATGAACTTAGAAAAATAAAGAGAATGTAACTGTGACAAGGTAAACCACGACAAAACACTACTGAAATATTCCAAATCTTGCATTTCAATGAAAGAAATCCAAAATAAACTTTGAAAAATCAAGACAATGTAACTGTGACAAGGTAAACCACGACAAAACACTACTGAAATATTCCAACTCTTGCATTTCAAGGAAAGAAATCCAAAATGAACTTTGAAAAATCAAGAGAATGTAACTGTGACAAGTTAAACAACGACAAAACACTACTGAAATATTCCAACTCTTGAATTTCAACGAAAGAAATTCAAAATGAACTTTGAAAAATCAGGAGAATGTGACTATGACAAGGTAAACCACGACAAAACACTACTGAAATATTGCAACTCTTGCATTTCAAGGAAAGAAATTCAAAATAAACTTTGAAAAATTAAAAGAATGTAACTGTGACAAGGCAAACCACAACAAAACACTAATGGTGGGATGGGGAGCCAAAAGTTGGGGGGATGGGGCCCTTCTGTGTTTCAAATACGCAAATAAAAAAGTATTAAAAAATGGGGGCAAAAAAGTTGGGTCTCTTTGGGCCCCGGGGGGCCTTTGGAGGCCCGGGGCCCTTTGGGAGCCTTTGGGGCACCGGGGCACCTTTGGGGGACCGGAGGGGCATTGGGAGACTGGGGGCCTTTGGGGCCGGGGGTTGCTTCGGGGTTGGGGTAGGAGGCCGGGAACCTTTGGGGTTGGGGTAGGGGGGCTGTTGGGGTATGGGGAACCTCACAACACTGTTCAAATGGAACTTGAGTATTATAATGACCACGGAGTTTCACCCTCAAATTCTCTTCTAAATCATCTTCAAAAATAATTTTCTAAAATACATCAAACTGTTTCGCCCAAATCATCTTCTAAAATGTCTCGAACTGTTTCGCCCGAATAATCCCCTAAAAGTAATTTCTGCGTGTTCCTTTTGTTTTGGCAACCCCTTAGCTGTCACATTTGAAATTCCTAGGAAACCCTTCCTCGTGTTAATCTATTCATCTCATAGATGTTCCTAGCTACACTATTAAGGTTTCGATAGAATATCAATTTATCCCTCTGACTGAAAGTTCCAAGAAGCCCTATTTAAAAATAGAATATTAATTTATCTCTTTAGAGTCCTACATAATTCCAAGGAAACAAGTTATGTCATTTCTAATTCCCCTTCGTGAATCAATAATTCCCCTTAGAAACAACAAATAAATTCCCCTTTCTTGAATCAATAATTCCCCTTAGAAACAACAAATAAATTCCCCTTTCTTGAATCAATAACTCCCCTTAGAAACAAAAAATAAATTCCCCTCGAGTCAATCAATACATTCCCTTCAATTATGTAAATCAAGTTCTCAGAAATTCGCTCCCCTTCTTGTCCTAGATCAATACATTCCCCTCCGTTAATGCGCATGTGCAAACTTCACTCCGGAGACAATACACATGGAAACAACAAATAAATCGACCATGAAAATATATCAAAGTAAAAAAAATCCTGTTTTTTCATTCTCAGTGACAAAAACCATAAACTTCCTGTTTCCCGTTATCGGATCAATACATTCTCCCCAGCGATTATGTAAATCACCCCCAGTGTCATTAAACTTGGAAACAACAAATAAATCGACCTTGAAAGAGGTGTCATTGACCCCATTAGAATCAATAAACCATGAAAATACATCAAAGTGAGAAAAATCCTGTTTTTTCATTCTCAGTGACAAAAACCATAAAAACATGCCCATATATGGCGTAGGGTTCGGAGTTATAGATAGCTTTCTACTAGTACGTTAAGGGGTTGGATGAAGATGATTTAGATTTTAGAAGATGATTTAGAAGAGTATTTGAGGGTGAAACTCCGTGGTCATTATAATACGCAAGTTCCATTTGAACAGTGTTGTGAGGTCCCCATACCCCAAAACCCCCCTACCCCAACCCCAAAGGGCCCCGGACCCTTACCTCAACCCCGAAGGAATCCTCGGCCCCCAAAGGCCCCCAGTCCCCCAATGCCCCCCGGGCCCCTAAGAGTCCCCGGTCCCCCAAAGGTGCTCTGGTGCCCCAAAGGCTCCCAAAGGGCCCCCGGGCCTCCAAAGGCCCCCCTCTTGAGCCCCAAAGAGCCCCCCAACTTTTTTGCCCTCATTTTTAATACTTTCTTATTTACGCATTTGAGACACAGAAGGGCCCCATCCCCCCAACTTTTGGCTCCCCATCCCACCATTAGTGTTTTGTTGTGGTTTACCTTGTCACACTTAAATTCTCTTGATTTTTCAAAGTTCATTTTGAATTTCTTTCTTTGAAATGCAAGAGTTGGAATATTTCAGTAGTGTTTTGTCGTGGTCTACCTTGTCATAGTTACATTCTCTTGATTTTTCAAAGTTCATTTTGGATTTGTTTCATTGAAATGCATGAGTTGGAATATTTCAGTAGTGTTTTGTCGTGGTTTACCTTGTCACAGTTACATTCTCTTAATTTTTCAAAGTTTATTTGGATTTCTTTCATTGAAATGCAAGAGTTGGAATATTTCAATAGTGTTTTGTCGTGGTTTACTTTGTCACACTTACTTTCTCTTGATTTTTCAAAGTTCATTTTGAGTTTCTTTCGTTGAAATGCAAGAGTTGGAATATTTCAGTAGTGTTTTGTCGTTGTTTACCTTGTCACAGTTACATTCTCTTGATTTTTCAAAGTTAATTTTGGATTTTTTTTTTTCGTTGAAATGCAAGAGTTGGAATATTTCAGTAGTGTTTTGTCGTGGTTTACCTTGTCACAATTACATTCTCTTAATTTTTCAAAGTTCATTTGGATTTCTTTCATTGATATGCAAGATTTGGAATATTTCAGTAGTGTTTTGTTGTGGTTTACATTGTAACACTTACATTCTCATGATTTTTCAAAGTTCATTTTGGATTTCTTTCCTTGAAATTCAAAAGTTGGAATACTTCAGTAGTGTTTTGTCGTGGTTTACCTTGTCACAGTTACATTCTCTTGATTTTTCAAAGTTCATTTTGAATTTCTTTCGTGAAATGCAAGAGTTGGAATATTTCAGTAGTGTTTTGTCGTGGTTTACTATGTCACAGTTACATTTTCTTGATTTTTCAAAGTTCATTTTTGATTTCTTTCATTGAAATGCAAGAGTTGGAATGTTTCAGTAGTGTTTTGTCGTGGTTTACTTTGTCACAGTTACATTCTCTTGATTTTTAAAAGTTCATTTTGGATTTCTTTCATTGAAATGCAAGAGTTGGAATATTTCAATAGTGTTTTGTCGTGGTTTACCGTGTCACAGTTACATTCTCTTGATTTTTCAAAGTTCATTTTAAATTTCTTCGTTGAAACGTGTTTTGTAGTGCTTTACCTTATCAGAGTTACATTTTCTTGATTTTTCTAAGTTCATTTTGGATTTCTTTCATTGAAATGCAAGAGTTGGAATATTTCAGTAGTGTTTTGTCGTGGTTTACCTTGTCACAGTTACATTTTCTTGATTTTTAAATTTTGGAATTTCTCTCGTTGAAATGCAAGAGTTGGAATATTTCAGTAGTGTTTTGTCGTTGTTTACCTTGTCACAGTTACATTCTCTTGATTTTTCAAAGTTCATTTTGGATTTGAACTCTTGCATTTCAACGAAATAAATCAAAAACTGAACTTTGAAAAGTCAAAAGAATGTAACTGTGACTAAACCACATCAAAATACTACTGAAATATTCCAACTCTTGCATTTCAACGAAAGAAATCCAAAAGGATCTTTAAAAAATCAAGAGAATGTAAGTTTGACAAGGTAAACCACGAGAAAACACTACTGAAATAATCCAACTCTTGCATTTCAATGAAATAAATCCAAAATTAAATTTGAAAAATCAAGAGAATGTAACTGTGACAAGGTAAACCACGACAAAACACTACTGAAATATTCCAACTCTTGCATTTCAACGAAATAAATCCAAAAATGAACTTTGAGAAGTCAAAAGAATGTGACTGTGACTAGGTAAACCACATCAAAAAACTACTGAAATATTCCAACTCTTGCATTTCAAAGAAAGAAATTCAAAATGAACTTTGAAAAATTAAGAAAATGTAACTGTGACAAGGTAAACCACGACGGAACACTACTGAAATATTCCAACTCTTGCATTTCAATGAAAGAAATTCAAATTGAACTTTGAAAATTCAAGAGAACGTAACTGTGACAAGGTAAAGCATAACAAAACACTACTGAAATATTCCAACTCTTGCATTTCAATGAAAGACATCCAAAATGAACTTTGAAAAATCAAGAGAATGTCACTGTGACAAGGTAAACCACGACAAAAAACTACTGAATTATTCTAACTCTTGCATTTCAATAAAAGAAATCCAAAATGAACTTTTAAAAATCAAGAGAATCAGTGACTAGGTAAACCACAACAAAACACTACTGAAATATTCCAACTCTTGCATTTCAATTAAAGAAATCCAAAATGAACTTTGAAAAATCAAGAGAATGTAACTGTGACAAGGTAAACCACGACAAAACACTAGTAAAATATTCCAACTCTTGCTTTTCAACGAAAGAAATCCAAAATGAACTTTGAAAAACCAAGAGAATGTAACTGTGACTAGGTAAACCACAACAAAACGCTACTGAAATATTCCAACTCTTGCATTTTAATCAAAAAAATCCAAAATGAACTTTTAAAAATCAAGAGAATCAGTGACTAGGTAAACCACAACAAAACACTACTGAAATATTCCAACTCTTGCATTTCAATTAAAGAAATCCAAAATGAACTTTGAAAAATCAAGAAAATGTAAGTGTGACAATGTAAACCACAACAAAACACTACTGAAATATTCCAACTCTTGCATTTCAATGAATGAAATTCAAAATGAACTTTGAAAAATCAAGAGAATGTAACTGTGACAAGGTAAACCACAGCAAAACACTACTGAAATATTCCAACTCTTGCATTTCAACGAAAGAAATTCAAAATGAACTTTGAAAAATCAAGAAAATGTAACTTTGAGTTTGTAAACCACAACAAGACACTACTGAAATATTCCAACTCTTGCATTTCAATGAAAGAAATTCAAAATGAACTTTGAAAATTTAAGAGAATGTAACTGTGACAAGGTAAACCACGACGAAACACTACTGAAATATTCCAACTCTTGCATTTCAACGATAGAAATCCAAAATGAACTTTGAAAAATCAAGAGAATGTAACTTTGACTAGAAAAACCATAACAAAACACTACTGAAATATTCCAACTCTTGCATTTCAATGAAAGAAATTCAAATTGAACTTTGAAAAATCAAGAGAATGTAACTTTGACAAGGTAAACCACGACAAAACACTACTGAAATATTTCCAACTCTTGCATTTCAACGAAAAAATTCAAAATGAACTTTGAAAAATCAAGAGAATGTAACTGTGACAAGGTAAAGCACAACAAAACACTACTGAAATATTTCAACTCTTGCATTTCAATGAAAGAAATCCAAAATGAACTTTGAAAAATCAAGAGAATGTAACTGTGACAAGGTAAACCACAACAAAACACTACAGAAATATTACAACTCTTGCATTTCAATGAAAGAAATCCAAAATGAACTTTGAAAAATCAAGAGAATGTAACTGTGACAAGGTAAACCACAACAAATCACTACTGAAATATTCCAACTCTTGCATTTCAATGAAAGAAATCCAAAATGAACTTTGAAAAATCAAGAGAATGTAACTATGACAAGGTAAAGCACAACAAAACACTACTGAAATATTCCAGCTCTTGCAATTCAACGAGAGAAATTCAAAATAAACTTTGAAAAATCAAGAAAATGTAACTGTGACAAGCTAAACCACAACAAAACACTACTGAAATATTCCAACTCTTGCAATTCAGCGAAAGAAATTCAAAATGAACTTTGAAAAATCAAGAAAATGTAACTATGACAAGTTAAACCACAACAAAACACTACTGAAATATTCCAACTCTTGCATTTCAATGAAAGAAATCAAAAATGAACTTGAAAAATCAAGAGAATGTAACTGTGACAAAGTAAACCACGACATAACACTACTGAAATATTCCAACTCTTGCATTTTAACGAAAGAAATCCAAAATGAACTTTAAAAAATCAAGAGAATGTAACTGTGACAATGTAAACCATGACAAAACACTACCGAAATATTCCAACTCTTGCATTTCAATGAAAGAAATCCAAAATGAACTTTGAAAAATCAAGAGAATGTAACTATGACAAGGTAAAGCACAACAAAACACTACTGAAATATTCCAGCTCTTGCAATTCAACGACAGAAATTCAAAATGAACTTTGAAAAATCAAGAAAATGTAACTGTGACAAGCTAAACCACAACAAAACACTACTGAAATATTCCAACTCTTGCATTTCAAAGAAAGAAATTCAAAATGAACTTTGAAAAATCAAGAAAATGTAACTATGACAAGCTAAACCACAACAAAACACTACTGAAATATTCCAACTCTTGCATTTCAATGAAAGAAATCAAAAATGAACTTGAAAAATCAAGAGAATGTAACTGTGACAAAGTAAACCACGACATAACACTACTGAAATATTCCAACTCTTGCATTTCAACGAAAGAAATCCAAAATGAACTTTGAAAAATCAAGAGAATGTAACTGTGACAAGGTAAAGCACAACAAAATACTACTGAAATACTCCGACTCTTGCATTTGAATGAAAGAAATCCAAAATGAACTTTGAAAAATCAAGAGAATGTAACTGTGACGAGGTAAACCACAGCAAAACACTACTGAAATATTCCAACTCTTGCATTTTAAAGAAAGAAATTTAAAATGAACTTTGAAAAATCAGGAAAATGTAACTTTGAGTTTGTAAACCACAACAAGACACTGCTGAAATATTCCAACTCTTGCATTTCAATGAAAGAAATTCAAAATGAACTTTGAAAATTTAAGAGAATGTAACTGTGACAAGGTAAACCACGACGAAACACTACTGAAATATTCCAACTCTTGCATTTCAACGATAGAAATCCAAAATGAACTTTGAAAAATCAAGAGAATGTAACTTTGACTAGAAAAACCATAACAAAACACTACTGAAATATTCCAACTCTTGCATTTCAATGAAAGAAATTCAAATTGAACTTTGAAAAATCAAGAGAATGTAACTTTGACAAGGTAAACCACGACAAAACACTACTGAAATATTTCCAACTCTTGCATTTCAACGAAAGAAATTCAAAATGAACTTTGAAAAATCAAGAGAATGTAACTGTGACAAGGTAAAGCACAACAAAACACTACTGAAATATTTCAACTCTTGCATTTCAATGAAAGAAATCCAAAAGGAACTTTGAAAAATCAAGAGAATGTAACTTTGACAAGGTAAACCACAACAAAACACTACAGAAATATTTCAACTCTTGCATTTCAATGAAAGAAATCCAAAATGAACTTTGAAAAATCAAGAGAATGTAACTGTGACAAGGTAAACCACAACAAATCATTACTGAAATATTCCAACTCTTGCATTTCAATGAAAGAAATCCAAAATGAACTTTGAAAAATCAAGAGAATGTAACTATGACAAGGTAAAGCACAACAAAACACTACTGAAATATTCCAGCTCTTGCAATTCAACGAGAGAAATTCAAAATAAACTTTGAAAAATCAAGAAAATGTAACTGTGACAAGCTAAACCACAACAAAACACTACTGAAATATTCCAACTCTTGCAATTCAGCGAAAGAAATTCAAAATGAACTTTGAAAAATCAAGAAAATGTAACTATGACAAGTTAAACCACAACAAAACACTACTGAAATATTCCAACTCTTGCATTTCAATGAAAGAAATCAAAAATGAACTTGAAAAATCAAGAGAATGTAACTGTGACAAAGTAAACCACGACATAACACTACTGAAATATTCCAACTCTTGCATTTTAACGAAAGAAATCCAAAATGAACTTTGAAAAATCAAGAGAATGTTACTGTGACAATGTAAACCATGACAAAACACTACCGAAATATTCCAACTCTTTCATTTCAATGAGAGAAATCCAAAATGAACTTTGAAAAATCAAGAGAATGTAGTTATGACAAGGTAAAGCACAACAAAACACTACTGAAATATTCCAGCTCTTGCAATTCAACGAGAGAAATTCAAAATGAACTTTGAAAAATCAAGAAAATGTAACTGTGACAAGCTAAACCACAACAAAACACTACTGAAATATTCCAACTCTTGCATTTCAGCGAAAGAAATTCAAAATGAACTTTGAAAAATCAAGAAAATGTAACTATGACAAGCTAAACCACAACAAAACACTACTGAAATATTCCAACTCTTGCATTTCAATGAAAGAAATCAAAAATGAACTTGAAAAATCAAGAGAATGTAACTGTGACAAAGTAAACCACGACATAACACTACTGAAATATTCCAACTCTTGCATTTCAACGAAAGAAATTCAAAATGAACTTTGAAAAATCAAGAGAATGTAACTGTGACAAGGTAAACCACAACAAAACACTACTGAAATATTCCAACTCTTGCATTTCAATGAGAGAAATCCAAAATGAACTTTGAAAAATCAGGAGAATGTAACTGTGACAAGGTAAACCACAACAAAACACTACTGAAATATTCCAACTCTTGCATTTCAATGAAAGAAATCCAAAATGAACTTTGAAAAATCAATAGAATGTAACTGTGACAAGGTAAACCACAACAAAACACTACTGAAATATTCCAACTCTGGCATTTCAATGAAAGAAATCCAAAATGAACTTTTAAAAATCAAGAGAATGTAACTGTGACAAAGTAAACCACAACAAAACACTACTGAAATATTCTAGCTCTTGCAATTCAACGAAAGAAATTCAAAATGAACTTTGAAAAATCAAGAAAATGTAACTATGACAAGGTAAACCACGACAAGACAATACTGAAATATTCCAACTCTTGCAATTCAACGGAAGAAATTCAAAATTAGCATTGAAAAATCATGAGAATTTAACTGTGACAAGGTAAACCAAGACAAAAAACATTACTAAAATATGCAAACTCTTGCATTTCAATGAAATAAATCCAAAATGAACTTTGAAAAATCAAGAAAATGTAACTGTGACTAGGTAAACCTCAACAAAACACTACTGAAATATTCCAACTCTTGTATTTCAATGAAAGAAATCCAAAATGAACTTTGAAAAATCAAGAAAATGTAACTGTGACAAGGTAAACCACGACAAAGCACTACTGAAATACTCCAACTCTTGAATTTCAACGGAAGAAATTCAAAATGAACTTTGAAAAATCAAGAGAATGTAACTGTGACAAGGTAAAGCACAACAAAACACTACTGAAATATTCCAAGTCTTGCATTCAATAAAAGAAATCCAAAATGAACTTTGAAAAATCAGGAAAATGTAACTGTGAGTTGGTAAACCACAACAAAACACTACTGAAATATTCCAACTTTTGCATTTCAATGAAAGAAATTCAAAATGAACTTTGAAAAATCAAGAGAATGTAACTATGACAAGGTAAACCACGACAAGACACTACTGAAATATTCCAAATCTTGCATTTCAACGAAAGAAATTCAAAATGAACTTTGAAAAATTAAGAGAATGTAACTGTGACAAGGTAAACCACGACAAAACACTACTGAAATATTCCAACTATTGAATTTCAACGATAGAAATCCAAAATGATTTTTGAAAAATCAAGAGAATGTAAGTGTGAAAAGGTAAACCACGAGAAAACACTACTGAAATATTCCAACTCTTGCATTTCAATGAAAGAAATCCAAAATAAACTGTGAAAAATCAAGAGAATGTAACTGTGACAAGGTAAACCACGACAAAACACTAGTAAAATATTTCAACTCTTGCTTTTCAACGAAAGAAATCCAAAATGAACTTTGAAAAACCAACAGAATGCAACTGTGACTAGGTAAACCACAACAAAACGCTACTGAAATATTCCAACTCTTGCATTTTAATAAAAGAAATCCAAAATGAACTTTGAAAAATCAAGAAAATGTAAGTGTGACAAGGTAAACCACAATAAAACACTACTGAAATATTCCAACTCTTGCATTTCAATGAAAGAAATCCAAAATGAACTTTGAAAAATCAAGAGAATGTAACTGTGACAAGGTAAACCACAGCAAAACACTACTGAAATATTAAAACTCTTGCATTTAAAAGAAAGATATTTAAAATGAACTTGGAAAAATCAGGAAAATGTAACTTTGAGTTTGTAAACCACAACAAGACACTACTGAAATATTCAAAGTCTTGCATTTCAATGAAAGAAATTCAAAATGAACTTTGAAAAATTAAGAGAATGTAACTGTGACAAGGTAAACCACGACGGAACACTACTGAAATATTCCAACTCTTGCATTTCAACGATAGAAATCCAAAATGAACTTTGAAAAATCAAGAGAATGTAACTGTGACTAGGTAAACCATAACAAAACACTACTGAAATATTCCAACTCTTGCATTTCAATGAAAGAAATTCAAATTGAACTTTGAAAATTCAAGAGAATGTAACTGTGACAAGGTAAAGCATAACAAAACACTACTGAAATATTCCAACTCTTGCATTTCAATGAAAGACATCCAAAATGAACTTTGAAAAATCAAGAGAATGCCACTGTGACAAGATAAACCACGACAAAAAACTACTGAATTATTCTAACTCTTGCATTTCAATAAAAGAAATCCAAAATGAACTTTGAAAAATCAAGAGAATCAGTGACTAGGTAAACCACAACAAAACACTACTGAAATATTCCAACTCTTACATTTCAATGAAAGAAATCCAAAATGAACTTTGAAAAATCATGAGAATGTAACTGTGACAAGGTAAACCACGACAAAACACCACTAAAATATTCCAACTCTTGCTTTTCAACGAAAGAAATCCAAAATGAACTTTGAAAAACCAAGAGAATGTAACTGTGATAGGTAAACCACAACAAAACGCTACTGAAATATTCCAACTCTTGCATTTTAATAAAAGAAATCCAAAATGAACTTTGAAAAATCAAGAAAATGAAAGTGTGACAAGGTAAACCACAATAAAACACTACTGAAATATTCCAACTCTTGCATTTCAATGAAAGAAATCCAAAATGAACTTTGAAAAATCAAGAGAATGTAACTGTGACAAGGTAAACCACAGCAAAACACTACTGAAATATTCCAACTCTTGCATTTCAAAGAAAGAAATTTTAAATGAACTTCGAAAAATCAGGAAAATGTAACTTTGAGTTTGTAAACCACAACAAGACACTACTGAAATATTCCAACTCTTGCATTTCAACGAAAGAAATTCAAAATGAACTTTGAAAAAATTAAGAGAATGTAACTGTGACAAGGTAAACCACGACGAAACACTACTGAAATATTCCAACTCTTGCATTTCAACGAAAGAAATCCAAAATGAACTTTGAAACATCAAGAGAATGTAACTTTGACTAGAAAAACCATAACAAAACACTACTGAAATATTCCAACTCTTGCATTTCAATGAAAGAAATTCAAATTGAACTTTGAAAAATCAAGAGAATGTAACTTTGACAAGGTAAACCACGACAAAACACTACTGAAATATTTCCAACTCTTGCATTTCAACGAAAGAAATTCAAAATGAACTTTGAAAAATCAAGAGAATGTAACTGTGACAAGGTAAAGCACAACAAAACACTTCTGAAATATTTCAACTCTTGAATTTCAATGAAAGGAATCCAAAATGAACTTTGAAAAATCAAGAGAATATAACTGTGACAAGGTAAACCACAACAAAACACTACTGAAATATTCCAACTCCTGCATTTCAAAGAAAGAAATTCAAAATGAACTTTGAAAAATCGAGAGAATTTAACCGTGACAAGGTAAACCACGACAAAGCACTACGGAAATATTCCAACTCTTGCATTTCAAAGAAAGAAATCCAAAATGATCTTTGAAAAATCAAGAGCATGTAAGTGTTACAAGGTAAACCACAACAAAACACTACTGAAATATTCCAACTCTTGCATTACACTGAAAGAGTCCAAAATGAACTTTGTAAAATCAAGAGAATGTAACTGTGACAAAGTAAACCACGACATAACACTACTGAAATATTCCAACTCTTGCATTTCAACGAAAGAAATCCAAAATGAACTTTGAAAAATCAAGAGAATGTAACTGTGACAAGGTAAAGCACAACAAAAAACTACTGGAATATTCCAACTCTTGCATTTCAACGGAATAAATTCAAAATGAACATTGAAAAATCAAGAGAATTTAAGTTTAATATTGTAACCACAACAAAACATTACTAAAATAATGAAACGCATGAAGTTCACGGAAAAAATCCAAAATTATCTTTTAAAAATCAAGGGAATGTATGCGCAACTTACCAACCAGAAATAAAATGTCAGTAGAATATTCTCGCTCTTACATTTCAACAAATGACATCCAAAATAAACTTTGAAACATTAAGAGAATGTAACTGTGACAAGGTAAAGGACGACAAAACACTACTGAAATATTCCAATTCTTGCAATTCAATGAAAGAAATCCAAATGAACATTAAAAAGTCAAGAAAATGTAACTGTGACAAGCTAAACCACAACAAAACACTACTGAAATATTCCAACTCTTGCATTTCAACGGAAGAAATTTAAAATGAACTTAGAAAAATCAAGAAAATGTAACTGTGACAAGGTAAACCACGACAAAGCACTACTGAAATATTCCAACTCTTGAATTTCAACGGAAGAAATTCAAAATGAACTTTGAAAAATCATGAGAATGTAACTGTGACAAGGTAAAGCACAACAAAACACTACTGAAATATTCCAATTCTTGCATTTCAATGAAAGAAATCCAAATGAACATTAAAAAATCAAGAGAATGTAACTGTGACAAGGTAAACCACAACAAAACACTACTGAAATATTCCAACTCTTGCATTTCAATGAAAGAAATCCAAAATGAACTTTGAAAAATCGAGAGAATTTAACCGTGACAAGTTAAACCACGACAAAGCACTACGGAAATATTCCAACTCTTGCATTTCAAAGAAAGAAATCCAAAATGAACTTTGAAAAATCAAGAGTATGTAAGTTTTACAAGGTAAACCACAACAAAACACTACTGAAATATTACAACTCTTGCATTTCACTGAAAGAGTCCAAAATGAACTTTGTAAAATCAAGAGAATGTAACTGTGACAAAGTAAACCACGACATAACACTACTGAAATATTCCAACTCTTGCATTTCAACGAAAGAAATCCAAAATGAACTTTGAAAAATCAAGAGAATGTAACTGTGACAAGGTAAAGCACAACAAAAAACTACTGAAATATTCCAACTCTTGCATTTCAATGAAAGAAATCCAAAATGAACTTTGAAAAATCAAGAGAATGTAACTGTGACAAGGTAAACTACAACAAAACACTACTGAAATATTTTAACTCTTGCATTTCAATGAAAGAAATCCAAAATGAACTTTGAAAAATCAAGAGAATGTAAATGTGACAAGGTAAAGCACAACAAAACACTACTGAAACATTCCAACTTTTGCATTTCAATGAAAGAAATCCAAAATGAACTTTGAAAAATCAAGAGAATCAGTGACTAGGTAAACCACAACAAAACACTACTGAAATATTCCAACTCTTGCATTTCAATTAAAGAAATCCAAAATGAACTTTGAAAAATCAAGAGAATGTAACTGTGACAAGGTAAACCACGACAAAACACTAGTAAAATATTCCAACTCTTGCTTTTCAACGAAAGAAATCCAAAATGAACTTTGAAAAACCAAGAGAATGTAACTGTGACTAGGTAAACCACAACAAAACGCTACTGAAATATTCCAAATCTTGCATTTTAATAAAAGAAATCCAAAATGAACTTTGAAAAATCAAGAAAATGTAAGTGTGACAAGGTAAACCACAATAAAACACTACTGAAATATTCCAACTCTTGCATTTCAATGAAAGAAATTCAAAATGAACTTTGAAAAATCAAGAGAATGTAACTGTGACAAGGTAAACCACAGCAAAACACTACTGAAATATTCCAACTCTTGCATTTCAAAGAAAGAAATTTAAAATGAACTTTGAAAAATCAGGAAAATGTAACTTTGAGTTTGTAAACCACAACAAGACACTACTGAAATATTTCAACTCTTGCATTTCAACGAAAGAAATTCAAAATGAACTTTGAAAAATTAAGAGAATGTAACTGTGACAAGGTAAACCACGACGAAACACTATTGAAATATTCCAACTCTTGTATTTCAACGATAGAAATCCAAAATGAACTTTGAAAAATCAAGAGAATGTAACTTTGACTAGAAAAACCATAACAAAACACTACTGAAATATTCCAACTCTTGCATTTCAATGAAAGAAATTCAAATTGAACTTTGAAAAATCAAGAGAATGTAACTTTGACAAGGTAAACCACGACAAAACACTACTGAAATATTTCCAACTCTTGCATTTCAACGAAAAAAATCCAAAATGAACTATGAAAAATCAAGAGAATATAAGTGTGACAAGGTAAAACACAACAAGACACTACTGAAATATTTCAGCTCTGACATTTGAAGGAAAGAAAACCGCCATGAACTATGAAAAATCATGAGACTGTAACTGTGAAAAGGTAAACCACAACAAAACATTACTGAAATATTCCAACTCTTGCATTTCAATGAAAGAAATCCAAAATGAACTTTGAAAATCAAGAGAATGTAACTATGACAAGGTAAAGCACAACAAAACACTACTGAAATATTCCAGCTCTTGCAATTCAACGAGAGAAATTCAAAATGAACTTTGAAAAATCAAGAAAATGTAACTGTGACAAGCTAAACCACAACAAAACACTACTGAAATATTCCAACTCTTGCAATTCAGCGAAAGAAATTCAAAATGAACTTTGAAAAATCAAGAAAATGTAACTATGACAAGTTAAACCACAACAAAACACTACTGAAATATTCCAACTCTTGCATTTCAATGAAAGAAATCAAAAATGAACTTGAAAAATCAAGAGAATGTAACTGTGACAAAGTAAACCACGACATAACACTACTGAAATATTCCAACTCTTGCATTTCAAAGAAAGAAATCCAAAATGAACTTTGAAAAATCAAGAGAATGTAAGTGTGACAAACACTACTGAAAGCACAACAAAACACTACTGAAATATTCCAACTCTTGCATTTCAATGAGACAAATTCAAAATGAACTTTGAAAAATTAAGAGAATGTAACTGTGAGAAGGTAAAGCACAACAAAACACTACTGAAATATTCCAGCTCTTGCAATTCAACGACAGAAATTCAAAATGAACTTTGAAAAATCAAGAAAATGTAACTGTGACAAGATAAACCACAACAAAACACTACTGAAATATTCCAACTCTTGCATTTCAGCGAAAGAAATTCAAAATGAACTTTGAAAAATCAAGAAAATGTAACTATGACAAGCTAAACCACAACAAAACACTACTGAAATATTCCAACTCTTGCATTTCAATGACAAGAAATCAAAAATGAACTTGAAAAATCAAGAGAATGTAACTGTGACAATGTAAACCATAACATAACACTACTGAAATATTCCAACTCCTGCATTTCACGAAAGAAATTCAAAATAAACTTTGAAAAAATCAAGAGAATGTAACTGTGACAAGGTAAAGCACTACAAAACCCTACTGAAATATTCCAACTCTTTCATTTCAACGAAAGAAATTCAAAATGAACTTTGAAAAATCAGGAGAATGTAACTGTGACAAGGTAAACCACAACAAAACACTACTGAAATATTCCAACTCTTGAATTTCTATGAAATAAATCCAAAATGAACTTTGAAAAATCAATAGAATGCAACTGGGACGATGCAAACCACGATAAAACAGTACTGAAATAATCCGACTCTTGCATTTCAGTGAAAGAAGTTCAAAATAAACTTTGAAAAATCAAGAGAATGTAACTGTGACAAGCTAAACCACAACAAAACAGTACTGAAATATTCCAACTCTGGCATTTCAATGAAAGAAATCCAAAATGAACTTTTAAAAATCAAGAGAATGTAACTGTGACAAGGTAAACCACAACAAAACACTACTGAAATATTCTAGCTCTTGCAATTCAACGAAAGAAATTCAAAATGAACTTTGAAAAATCAAGAAAATGTAACTGTGACAAGCTAAACCACAACAAATCACTACTGAAATATTCCAACTCCTGCATTACAACGAAATAAAACCAAAGTGAACGTTGAAAAATCAAGAGAATGTAACTGTGACTAGGTAAACCTCAACAAAACACTACTGAAATATTCCAACTCTTGTATTTCAATGAAAGAAATTCAAAATGAACTTTGAAAAATCAAGAAAATGTAACTGTGACAAAGTAAACCACGACAAAGCACTACTGAAATACTCCAACTCTTGAATTTCAACGGAAGAAATTCAAAATGAACTTTGAAAAATCAAGAGAATGTAACTGTGACAAGGTAAAGCACAACAAAACACTACTGAAATATTCCAAGTCTTGCATTCAATAAAAGAAATCCAAAATGAACTTTGAAAAATCAGGAAAATGTAACTGTGAGTTGGTAAACCATAACAAAACACTACTGAAATATTCCAACTTTTGCATTTCAATGAAAGAAATTCAAAATGAACTTTGAAAAATCTAGAGAATGTAACTGTGACAAGGTAAACCACGACAAGACACTACTGAAATATTCCAAATCTTGCATTTCAACGATAGAAATTCAAAATGAACTTTGAAATATCAAGAGAATGTAACTGTGATAAGATAAACCACAACAAAACACTACTGAAATATTTCAACTCTTGCATTTCAATGAAAGAAATCCAAAATGAACTTTGAAAAATCAAGAGAATGTAACTGTGACAAGGTAAACCACAACAAATCATTACTGAAATATTCCAACTCTTGCATTTCAATGAAAGAAATCCAAAATGAACTTTGAAAATCAAGAGAATGTAACTATGACAAGGTAAACCACAACAAAACACTACTGAAATATTCCAGCTCTTTCAATTCAACGAGAGAAATTCAAAATGAACTTTGAAAAATCAAGAGAATGTAACTGTGACAAGGTAAACCACAACAAAACACTACAGAAATATTTCAACTCTTGCATTTCAATGAAAGAAATCCAAAATGAACTTTGAAAAATCAAGAGAATGTAACTGTGACAAGGTAAACCACAACAAATCATTACTGAAATATTCCAACTCTTGCATTTCAATGAAAGAAATCCAAAATGAACTTTGAAAATCAAGAAAATGTAACTGTGACAAGCTAAACCACAACAAAACACTACTGAAATATTCCAACTCTTGCAATTCAGCGAAAGAAATTCAAAATGAACTTTGAAAAATCAAGAAAATGTAACTATGACAAGTTAAACCCCAACAAAACACTACTGAAATATTCCAACTCTTGCATTTCAATGAGAGAAATCCAAAATGAACTTTGAAAAATCAAGAGAATGTAACTATGACAAGGTAAAGCACAACAAAACACTACTGAAATATTCCAGCTCTTGCAATTCAACGACAGAAATTCAAAATGAACTTTGAAAAATCAAGAAAATGTAACTGTGACAAGCTAAACCACAACAAAACACTACTGAAATATTCCAACTCTTGCATTTCAGCGACAGAAATTCAAAATGAACTTTGAAAAATCAAGGAAATGTAACTGTGACAAGCTAAACCACAACAAAACACTACTGAAATATTCCAACTCTTGCATTTCAATGAAAGAAATCAAAAATGAACTTGAAAAATAAAGAGAATGTAACTGTGACAAAGTAAACCACGACATAACACTACTGAAATATTCCAACTCTTGCAATTCAACGAAAGAAATCCAAAATGAACTTTGAAAAATCAAGAGAATGTAACTGTGACAACGTAAAGCACAACAAAACACTACTGAAATATTCCAACTCTTGCATTTCAATGAGAGAAATCCAAAATGAACTTCGAAAAATCAGGAGAATGTAACTGTGACAAGGTAAACCACAACAAAACACTACTGAAATATTCCAACTCTTGCATTTCAATGAAAGAAATCCAAAATGAACTTTGAAAAATCAATAGAATGCAACTGGGACGATGCAAAGCACGATAAAACAGTACTGAAATAATCAGACTCTTGCATTTCAGTGAAAGAAGTTCAAAATGAACTTTGAAAAATCAATAGAATGTAACTGTGACAAGCTAAACCACAACAAAACATTACTGAAATATTCCAACTCTGGCATTTCAATGAAAGAAATCCAAAATGAACTTTTAAAAATCAAGAGAATGTAACTGTGACAAGGTAAACCACAACAAAACACTACTGAAATATTCTAGCTCTTGCAATTCAACGAAAAAAATTCAAAGTGAACTTTGAAAAATCAAGAAAATGTAACTGTGACAAGCTAAACCACAACAAAACACTACTGAAATATTCCAACTCTTGCATTTCAACGGAAGAAATTCAAAATTAACATTGAAAAATCAAGAGAATGTAACTATGACAAGGTAAACCACGACAAAACACTACTGAAATATTCCAACTCTTGCATTTCAACGAAAGAAATCCAAAATGAACTTTGAAAAATCAAGAGAATGTAACTGTGACTAGGTAAACCTCAACAAAACACTACTGAAATATTCCAACTCTTGTATTTCAATGAAAGAAATCCAAAATGAACTTTGAAAAATCAAGAAAATGTAACTGTGACAAAGTAAACCACGACAAAGCACTACTGAAATACTCCAACTCTTGAATTTCAACGGAAGAAATTCAAAATGAACTTTGAAAAATCAAGAGAATGTAACTGTGACAAGGTAAAGCACAACAAAACACTACTGAAATATTCCAAGTCTTGCATGCAATAAAAGAAATCCAAAATTAACTTTGAAAAATCAGGAAAATGTAACTGTGAGTTGGTAAACCATAACAAAACACTACTGAAATATTCCAACTTTTGCATTTCAATGAAAGAAATTCAAAATGAACTTTGAAAAATCAAGAGAATGTAACTATGACAAGGTAAACCACGACAAGACACTACTGAAATATTCCAAATCTTGCATTTCAACGAAAGAAATTCAAAATGAACTTTGAAAAATCAAGAGAATGTAACTGTGACAAGGTAAACCACGACAAAACACTACTGAAATATTCCAACTCTTGAATTTCAACGATAGAAAAATGAACTTTGAAAAATCAAGAGAATGAAACTGTGACTAGGCAAACCACATCAAAACACTACTGAAATATTCCAACTCTTGCATTTCAACGAAAGAAATCCAAAATGATCTTTGAAAAATCAAGAGAATAATTGTGACAAGGTAAACCACGACAAAACATTACAGAAATATTCCAACTCTTGCATTTCAATGAAAGACATTCAAAATGAACTTTGAAAAATAAAGAGAATGTAACTGTGACAAGGTAAACCACGACAAAACACTACTAAAATATTCCAACTCTTGCTTTTTAACGAAAGAAATCCAAAATGAACTGTGAAAAATCAAGAGAATGCAACTGTGACTAGGTAAACCACAACAAAACGCTACTGAAATATTCCAACTCTTGCATTTTAATAAAAGAAATCCAAAATGAACTTTGAAAAATCAAGAAAATGTAAGTGTGACAAGGTAAACCACAATAAAACACTACTGAAATATTCCAACTCTTGCATTTCAATGAAAGAAATCCAAAATGAACTTTGAAAAATCAAGAGAATGTAACTGTGACAAGGTAAACCACAGCAAAACACTACTGAAATATTAAAACTCTTGCATTTCAAAGAAAGAAATTTAAAATGAACTTTGAAAAATCAGGAAAATGTAACTTTGAGTTTGTAAACCACAACAAGACACTACTGAAATATTCAAAGTCTTGCATTTCAATGAAAGAAAATCAAAATGAACTTTGAAAAATTAAGAGAATGTAACTGTGACAAGGTAAACCACGACGGAACACTACTGAAATATTCCAACTCTTGCATTTCAACGATAGAAATCCAAAATGAACTTTGAAAAATCAAGAGAATGTAACTGTGACTAGGTAAACCATAACAAAACACTACTGAAATATTCCAACTCTTGCATTTCAATGAAAGAAATTCAAATTGAACTTTGAAAATTCAAGAGAATGTAAATGTGACAAGGTAAAGCATAACAAAACACTACTGAAATATTCCAATTCTTGCATTTCAATGAAAGACATCCAAAATGAACTTTGAAAAATCAAGAGAATGTCACTGTGACAAGGTAAACCACGACAAAAAACTACTGAATTATTCTAACTCTTGCAATTCAATAAAAGAAATCCAAAATGAACTTTGAAAAATCAAGAGAATCAGTGACTAGGTAAACCACAACAAAACACTACTGAAATATTCCAACTCTTGCATTTCAATTAAAGAAATCCAAAATGAACTTTGAAAAATCAAGAGAATGTAACTGTGACAAGGTAAACCACGACAAAACACTAGTAAAATATTCCAACTCTTGCTTTTCAACGAAAGAAATCCAAAATGAACTTTGAAAAACCAAGAGAATGTAACTGTGACTAGGTAAACCACAACAAAACGCTACTGAAATATTCCAACTCTTGCATTTTAATAAAAGAAATCCAAAATGAACTTTGAAAAATCAAGAAAATGTAAGTGTGACAAGGTAAACCACAATAAAACACTACTGAAATATTCCAACTCTTGCATTTCAATGAAAGAAATCCAAAATGAACTTTGAAAAATCAAGAGAATGTAACTGTGACAAGGTAAACCACAGCAAAACACTACTGAAATATTCCAACTCTTGCATTTCAAAGAAAGAAATTTAAAATGAACTTTGAAAAATCAGGAAAATGTAACTTTGAGTTTGTAAACCACAACAAGACACTACTGAAATATTCCAACTCTTGCATTTCAATGAAAGAAATTCAAAATAAACTTTGAAAAATTAAGAGAATGTAACTGTGACAAGGTAAACCACGACGAAACACTACTGAAATATTCCAACTCTTGCATTTCAACGATAGAAATCCAAAATGAACTTTGAAAAATCAAGAGAATGTAACTTTGACTAGAAAAACCATAACAAAACACTACTGAAATATTCCAACTCTTGCATTTCAATGAAAGAAATTCAAATTGAACTTTGAAAAATCAAGAGAATGTAACTTTGACAAGGTAAACCACGACAAAACACTACTGAAATATTTCCAACTCTTGCATTTCAATGAAAGAAATTCAAAATGAACTTTGAAAAATCAAGAGAATGTAACTGTGACAAGGTAAAGCACAACAAAACACTACTGAAATATTTCAATTCTTGCATTTCAATGAAAGAAATCCAAAATGAACTTTGAAAAATCAAGAGAATGTAACTGTGACAAGGTAAACCACGACAAAATACTACTGAAATATTTCAACTCTTGCATTTCAATGAAAGAAATCCAAAATGAACTTTGAAAAATCAAGAGAATGTAACTCTGACAAGGTAAACCACAAAAAAACATTACTGAAATATTCCAACTCTTGCATTTCAATGAAAGAAATCCAAAATGAACTTTGAAAAATCAAGAGAATGTAACTATGACAAGGTAAAGCACAACAAAACACTACTGAAATATTCCAGCTCTTGTAATTCAACGAGAGAAATTCAAAATGAACTTTGAAAAATCAAGAAAATGTAACTGTGATAAGCTAAACCACAACAAAACACTACTGAAATGTTCCAACTCTTGCAATTCAGCGAAAGAAATTCAAAATGAACTTTGAAAAATCAAGAAAATGTAACTATGACAAGCTAAACCACAACAAAACACTACTGAAATATTCCAACTCTTGCATTTCAATGAAAGAAATAAAAAATGAACTTAAAAAATCAAGAGAATGTAACTGTGACAAAGTAAACCACGACATAACACTACTGAAATATTCCAACTCTTGCATTTCAACGAAAGAAATCCAAAATGAACTTTGAAAAATCAAGAGAATGTAACTGTGACAAGGTAAACCACGACAAAACACTACTGAAATAATCCAACTCTTGCATTTCAATGAGAGAAATCCAAAATGAACTTTGAAAAATCAGGAGAATGTAACTGTGACAAGATAAACCACAACAAAACACTACTGAAATATTCCAAATCTTGCATTTCAATGAAAGAAATCCAAAATTAACTTTGAAAAATCAATAGAATGTAACTGTGACAAGGTAAACCACAACAAAACACTACTGAAATATTCCAACTCTTGCATTTCAATGAAAGAAATCCAAAATGAACTTTGAAAAATCAATAGAATGTACCTGTGACAAGCTAAACCACAACAAAACATTACTGAAATATTCCAACTCTCGCATTTCAATGAAAGAAATCCAACATGAACTTTTAAAAATCAAGAGAATGTAACTGTGACAAGGTAAACCACAACAAAACACTACTCAAATATTCTAGCTCTTGCAATTCAACGAAAGAAATTCAAAATGAATTTTGAAAAATCAAGAAAATGAAATGTAACTGTGACAAGCTTTCCACAACAAGACACTACTGAAATATTCCAACTCTTGCATTTCAATGGAAGAAATTCAAAATGAACTTTTAAAAATCAAGAGAATGTAACTGTGACATGGTAAACCACGACGAAAAACTACTGAAATATGCCAACTCTTGCATTTCAACGAAAGAAATTCAAAATAAACTTTGAAAAATCAAGAGAATATAATTGTGACTAGGTAAACCTCAACAAAACACTACTGAAATATTCCAACTCTTGCATTTCAATGAAAGAAATCCAAAATGAACTTTGAAAAATCAAGAAAATGTAACTGTGACAAGGTAAACCACGACAAAGCACTACTGAAATACTCCAACTCTTGAATTTCAACGGAAGAAATTCAAAATGAACTTTGAAAAATCAAGAGAATGTAACTTTGACAAGGTAAAGCACAATAAAACACTACTGAAATATACCAGCTTTTGCATTTCAATTAAAGAAATTCCAAAGGAACTTTAGAAAATCAAGAGAATATAACTCTGACTAGATAAACCACAACAAAACACTACTGAAATATTCCAACTCTTGCATTTCAACGAAAGAAATCCAAAATGAACTTTGAAAAATCGAGAGAATTTAACAGTGACAAGGTAAACCACGACAAAGCACTACGGAAATATTCCAACTCTTGCATTTCAAAGAAAGAAATCCAAAATGATCTTTGAAAAATCAAGAGCATGTAAGTGTTACAAGGTAAACCACAACAAAACACTACTGAAATATTCCAACTCTTGCATTACACTGAAAGAGTCCAAAATGAACTTTGTAAAATCAAGAGAATGTAACTGTGACAAAGTAAACCACGACATAACACTACTGAAATATTCCAACTCTTGCATTTCAACGAAAGAAATCCAAAATGAACTTTGAAAAATCAAGAGAATGTAACTGTGACAAGGTAAAGCACAACAAAAAACTACTGGAATATTCCAACTCTTGCATTTCAACGGAAGAAATTTAAAATGAACTTTGAAAAATCAACCAAATGTAACAGTGACAAGTTAAATCACAACAAAACATTACTGAAATATTCGAATTCTTGCACTTCAATGAAAGAAATCCAAAATGAACTTTGAAAAATCAAGAGAGTGTAACTGTGGCAAGCTCAAGCCCAACCAAGCACTGCTAAAATATTCCAGCTCTTGCAATTCAATGAAAGAAATCCAAATGAACATTAAAAAGTCAAGAAAATGTAACTGTGACAAGCTAAACCACAACAAAACACTACTGAAATATTCCAACTCTTGCATTTCAACGGAAGAAATTTAAAATGAACTTTGAAAAATCAAGAAAATGTAACTGTGACAAGGTAAACCACGACAAAGCACTACTGAAATATTCCAACTCTTGAATTTCAACGGAAGTTATTCAAAATGAACTTTGAAAAATCATGAGAATGTAACTGTGACAAGGTAAAACACAACAAAACACTACTGAAATATTCCAATTCTTGCATTTCAATGAAAGAAATCCAAATAAACATTAAAAAATCAAGAGAATGTAACTGTGACAAGGTAAACCACAACAAAAAACTACTGAAATATTCCAACTCTTGCATTTCAATGAAAGAAATCCAAAATAAACTTTGAAAAATCGAGAGAATTTAACCGTGACAAGTTAAACCACGACAAAGCACTACGGAAATATTCCAACTCTTGCATTTCAAAGAAAGAAATCCAAAATGAACTTTGAAAAATCAAGAGTATGTAAGTTTTACAAGGTAAACCACAACAAAACACTACTGAAATATTCCAACTCTTGCATTTCACTGAAAGAGTCCAAAATGAACTTTGTAAAATCAAGAGAATGTAACTGTGACAAAGTAAACCACGACATAACACTACTGAAATATTCCAACTCTTGCATTTCAACGAAAGAAATCCAAAATGAACTTTGAAAAATCAAGAGAATGTAACTGTGACAAGGTAAAGCACAACAAAACACTACTGAAATATTCCAACTCTTGCATTTCAATGAAAGAAATCCAAAATGAACTTTGAAAAATCAAGAGAATGTAACTGTGACAAGGTAAACTACAAAAAAACACTACTGAAATATTCCAACTCTTGCATTTCAATGACAGAAATACAATATGGACTTTGAAAAATTAAGAGAATGTAACTTTGACAATGTAAAGCACAACAAAACACTAATGAAACATTCCAACTCTTGCATTTCAATGAAAGAAATCCAAAATGAACTTTGAAAAATCAAGAGAATCTAACTGTGACAAGGTAAACCACAACAAAACACTACTGAAATGTTCCAACTCTTGCATTTCAACGAAAGAAATCCAAAATAATCTTTGAAAAATCAAGAGAATGTAACTGTGACAAAGTAAACCACGACAAAACACTACTGAAATATTCCAACTCTTTCATTTCAACGAAATAAATCAAAAATGATCTTTGAAAAATCAAGAGAATGTAACTGGGACAAGGTAAACCACGACAAAACACTACTGAAATATTCCAACTCTTGCAATTCACTAAAGAAATTTAAAATAAACATTGAAAAATCAAGAGAATGTAACTGTGACAATGTAAACCACGACAAGACACTGCTGAAATATTCTAACTTTTGCATTTCAACGAAAGAAATCCAAAATGAACTTTGAAAAATCAAGAGAATGTAACTGTGACAAGGTAAACCACAACAAAATACTACTGAAATATTCCAACTCTTGCAATTCAACTGAAGAAATTCAAAATGAACTTTGAAAAATCAAGAGAATGTAACTGTGACAAGGTAAAGCACAACAAAACACTACTGAAATATTCCAACTCTTGCATTTCAATGAAAGAAAATCAAAATGAACTTTGTAAAATCAAGAGAATGTAACTGTGACAAGGTACACCACGACAAAACACAACTGAGATATTCCAACTCTTGCATCTCAATGAAAGAAATCCAAAATGAACTTTGAAAAATCAAGAGCATGTAAATGTGACAAGGTGAACTACGACAAATCACTACTGAAATATTCCAACTCTTGCATTTCAACGAAAGAAATTCCAAAATGAACTTTGCAAAATCAAGAGAATATAACTGTGACAAGGTAAACTACATCAAAACACTACTGAAATATTCCAACTCCTGTATTTCAACGAAAGAAAACATGCCCATATATGGTGTAGGGTTCGGAGTTATAGATAGCTTTCTACTCGCACTTAGGGGGCATTCGCCCAGAACTCATCTCTGGTTTAATACAGGTGTTTACTTTTCTTGAATACCTTTTTTGTGAAACTTTTTTTAAATTTAGTTTAATCGTTTCTAATTGACATAGGATTCTTATTGGTTAAAGAAAAAAGGAAGTTTAATATTTTTTCAGGTTTTCTCAATAGTAATCCAGATTTTGATACAATTGTTGTATGTTGGGGAAAATCTGTTTCAATTTTTAATAATATGTCTACTGTATTTCTTTGGATGGATGGGAAAGGGCAAAAATCCAAATTTACATACTCTTTGGAGTTCTACAGGGTTGACAGGATACTAATCCCGAAAATATTACAGCCTTGAGCTTACACAAATATTCATCAATCGTCCCCCTCGACATCCATTGAAAGCTTCAATTTAATTGTCTTAACCTTTTGCAGGTACTTTCGAAGATTTCGTAGGTACGCCCTATTAGCAGCGTTGGATTCACGTATTGTCTTTTGGTTTAGCTCAACTTCCATTTAACATGCCTTAAGATTATTCACTTTTGTTATTCCTGAAATATCGTAGGGATCCCCTTTAAAAAAAATGTGATGTATGTAGTATCTTTTGATTTAGTGTAAAGTTCCCAAAAACAAACCCAGAAGTTCTAACAAAATGTCTTTAGTTATTCCTGTAAAATTACACAGATACTCTTTTGACAATCTGAACATACATAATTTGTGCTTTGATTTATTTCTACATACTGCAGCTTTCCATACAAAAGGTAAACTTAATACCCTATTCTATTCCTCATTTATTGCATCTGTACCTTTTTGATAGCCTGGATGTGAATAATTTTTTTTTATGTGTTTCAAAAGTAGCACTAGTGGCAAAAGTAGCAGCAGTAGTAGTAGTAGTAGTAGTAGTGGAAGTAGTAGTAGCAGCAGTTGTAGTAGTAGTAGTAGCTGCATCTCCAAATACTTCCGCAAGTATTCAGCGTCATGATTAATCGCTATCCAGTCATTTTCCCTTCCACAGAAAGTCACACCCAGCTAATTCGTCCCCACCAAAAAATCCCCCATGAACAAAAAGGAGCAATAATAGAGAAAGTACAAAATAGATACCTCAAAATGTTGATCAGATAATTTAAGGGTTCAAACAGTTCGTGGTAACGAACTGTAAGTAAGAGCGACCCGGCTCAATGGTAACGAAAACTCTAGAAAATAGTATTTTGATACAAGTAGATACATCAAAAGAATAAGATTTTAATGCTGATTTCAAATATATAAGTTTCATCAAGTTTAACCCTGCCCATCAAAAGTTACGCGCCTGAGAAAATTTGACTGATTTTCGAAAAAAAGGGGGAAAGAGACCCTAAGAGTTATAGAACCTTAATGAAAATCACACCATCATATTCAACGTATCAGAGAACCCTACGGTAGAGGTTTCAAGCTCCTATCTAGAAAAATGTTGATTGTTTCATTTTTTGCCAGAAGAAAGATCACGGATCCGTGTTTATTTGTTTTTTCTTGTTGTTTTCCCCCAGGGGTGATCGTATTGACCCAGTTGTCTTAGAATATCGTGGGAGGACTCATTGGAATGAAAATTAAAAGTTCTAGTGCCCTTTTTAAGTGAAAAAAAATGGAAGGCAACTAGGCCTCCCCCTTTGCTCATTTTTTTCCCAAAGTCACCCGATCAAAATTTTGAGATAGCCATTTTGTTCAACATATTCAAAAATATCATAAGTATGTCTTTTAGGATGACTTAATCCCCCGAAGTTCCCGGGGGGAGGGCTGAAAGTTATGAACTTTACCCAATGTTAACATATAGTATTGGTTATTGGGAAGTATACAGGCGTTTTAAGGGTGGATTTTTTCTGGTAGTGGGGGGGGGGGTGGGTGGGTGGGTCGGGGTTATGTGGGAGGATCTTTCCATGAAGGAAGTCTTCATGGGGGAAGGGACATTGCTATGAAGGGGACGCCGGATTTCCCAGCATTATTTAAAAAAAGATCAGAAATTAAATATAAAAAAACAAGTTTTTAAACTGCATCAGAAGCAACATCAAAACTTAAAACGAACAGACAATATTACATATATGATTGGGTTCACCCCTAGTCAGTACCTCGCTCTTTAAGCCAAAGATTTTTTAGCACTTTCATAAGAGCTATTTATTCAAATTAACGGCCGTTGTGATTAAGCAGTCATTTTTAAGAAATTGGAACAAAATTCTTACTCTAGCGTAAAGAGCGAGGTATTAACTAGGGGGCGAACCCCCTAATATATGTATTAAAAATATTTAATATATAACAGATTGAGTATAGAGGTTCGTTACGTATATTTATTGCTAATAAAAACATTCGTAAATAAAATTAAACAACTTTCGAGAAAGCCATTTTACCGAATAAACGTAAAATTAATATGCAAACTAGTAGGAACCCATTATCCAATCCGAACGGGGCTCCTCTGCTGCCATCTATAACCTGTCTAACGGTACAAGATCATGTGTCTCATACTAGGCCAATCAGGGAATTAGAATACTGACGGGGCATTTGCATAATCGCCAATGATAAAAATCTGACGGGGAATTCTAATGTATCATGAGGGGAATTAAAAAACAATATGGCTTCTCTACTTAAGTGTCAAAGATAAATTCTAGAATTAATATTTTGAAGCCTTTACAGTGTAACAAGGACAACTTTGATAATTTTCGAAAATTCAAACAAGATACAATGAGAGAGATGGAATATATTTAACGCGGGAATGGCTTCTTGAGAATTTTAATTGGGGAATTATTTGGGTGAAACAGATTGAGACATTTTAGAGGATTGTTTGGGTGAAATAGACTGAGACATTTTAGAGGATTTTTTGGACGAAACAGATTGAGAAATTTAGGGTATTATTTGGGCGAAACAGATTGAGTTATTTTAGAGGATTATTTGAGCGAAACAGATTGAGACATTGTATGGGACTATTTGGGTGAAACAGGTTGAGACATTTTAGAGGATTATTTGGGCGAACAATTGAGACATTTTAGACTTTTATTAAGGTCATTAAATCTCGTCCAGGCTTTCACCATGGACTTTAAATAACGAACAGGCTTTTACCAAGGACATTAAAACTCCTACAGGCTTTTACCAAGATCATTAAATCTCATCAAAGCTTTTACCAAGGACATTAAATCACGACCAGCTTTTTACCAAGGACATTAAATCTCGTCCAGGCTTTTACCAAGGACATTAAATTGCGTCCAGGCTTTTACCAAGGAAATTAAATCTCGACCAGACTTTTACCAAGGTCATTAAATCCCGTCCAGACTTTTACCAAGGACATTAAATCTCGACCAGACTTTTACCAAGGACATTAAATCGCGTCCAGGCTTTTACAAAGGACATTAAATCTAGTCCAGGCTTTTCCCGAGGAGTTTAAATCTCGTCCGAACTTTTAGCAAGGACATTAAATCTCTACCAGCCTTTTACCAAGGACATTAAATAGCGTCCAGGCTCTTACCAAGAACATTAATTCTCGTCCAGACTTTTACCAAAGACATTAAATCTCGTCCACGACCAGACTTTTACTAAGGACATTAAATCTCGTCCACGGCCGGACTTTTACCAAGGACATTAAATCACGACCAAGCTTTTACCAACGACATTAAATCTCAACCAGACTTTTACCAAGGTCAGTAAATCTCATCAAGCCTTTAACCAAGGATATTAAATCACGACCAGACTTTTACCAAGGACATTCAATTTTGACCAGGCTTTTTCCAAAGACATTAAATCGTGTCCAGGCTTTTACCAAGGACATTAAATCTTGACCAAACTTTTACCATGGTCATTAAATCTCGTCCAGACTTTTACCAAGGACGTTAAATCTCCACCAGGCTTTTACCGAGGACATTAAATTGCGTCCAGGCTTTTATCAAGGACATTAAATCTAGTCCAGGCTTTTAACAAGGAGTTTAAATCTCGTCCTGACTTTTACCAAGGACACTAAATCTCGACCAGGCTTTTACCAAGGACATAAAATCACGTCCAGGCTTTTACCAAGAACATTAATTCTCGTCCAGGCTTTTACCAAAGACATTAAATCTCGTCCACGACCAGACTTTTACCGATGGCATCAAATCTCGTCCACGACCAGACTTTTACCAAGGACATTAAATCATGACCAAGCTTTTACCAAGAACATTAAATCTCAACCACACTTTTACAAAGGTCATTAAATCTGGTCCCGACTTTTACCAAGGACATTAAATCTCGACCAGATTTTTATCAAGGAAATTAAATCTAGTTCAAGCTGTTACCAAGAACATTAAATCTCGTTCAGGATTTTACCAAGGACATTAAATCTATTACCTGTGGGTTCGCAAGAAAATAGCTCGTCTTTAACAAACTTAGCCATAGATAATTGAAACTGTGCATAAAACTCCTCATTTTTAGTCCGATCGCGTAGCTAATAAAGATACATTTGACATTTTTCTGATTAAGTGTGGTTTCACAAGAAAATAGATCGTCTTTAACAAACTTAACCATAGCTAGTTGAAACTGTCTATAAATATCTTCATTTTTAGTCCAATTGTGTAGGCAATAAAAAAACATTTGACATTTTTTCTGATTTTGTGTGGTTTCGCAAGAAAGAAGATCGTCTTTAACAAACTTAAACACAGCTAGTTGAAACTGTCTATAAATATCTTCATTTTTTGTCCAATTGCGTAGGTAATAAAGAAACATTTGACATTTTCCTGATTTTGTGTGGTTTTGCAAAAAATAGCTCGTTTTTAACAAACTTAGACATAGCTAGTTAAAACTGTGTATAATTTCTTCATTTTTGGTCCAATATCGTAGCTAATAAAGGAACATTGATCTTAAGCCTCAACCGTCTTTATTCTTTAGAATATAGTTCATCACCATGAAAATTATACTCTCAGATTCAGCATGTCAGGGGACACACTTTCAGGTTCAGAATGTTAGAAAACCATCATTGGTCATCTCTAAAAAAGGTAAGTTAACCCTAAAAGGTTAAAGAATCTCTCCAAAATTACACTTTCAGATTCGGGATGTCAGGGTTTCAGGTTCAGCATGTTGGAGAACCAAAAGCGATCATCCCTAAAAAGGTAAGTTAACCCTAAAAGGCTAAAAATTTCTCTGAAATTACACTTTCAGATCCATCATATCGGAGAAGTCCTACATTACTTTTTAACTTCATGTATATACCAACACCAAATTTTCACAATGAAAAAGAAATATATTAAAAATAAATTCTAATTTTTCCTGAGAAATTAAAATGGTTCCACTTCAGTTCTAGTTTTTCTGAAAGAGATGAAAAAATTTAAAGTTCCGTTCCAAATTTAACATAGAAGATAAAGAAAAGTTATAATTTGATCGTGAATATTCACCATGAAGATAAGGAGCTCCGCTTTAGTTCTGAGTTTTCAGAAAGAAGTGCAAAAATGTTCAACTTCTCTTCTGAAGTTTCTTAAAGAAGAGAAAAAGTTAGCTCAATTCTGAATTTTACAGAAGAAAATGAAAAAAAGGTTCCACTTCAGTTCTTAATTTCTCAAAAGACATACAAAATTTAAAGTTCTGTTCTGAATTTTTTCGTAGAAGATAGGAGTTACACTATGATTGTGAATATTTTCCATGAAGATAAAAATGTTCACTTTAATTCTAAATTTTCTTAATTTAAGTTCCGAATTTTCTCAAAAAGATGAAAATTTAAAAGTTTTGCTCTAAATTTTACCGTAGATAAATCGATTCTGAATTTTTCCTCCAAGAAGAGAAAAAGTTCTGCTTTAATTCTATATTTTTTTAAAGAAGTGAAGAAAAGTTCAAGTTCTCTTCTAAATTTTTTGTAGAAGATGGAAAAAAGTTATAATTTGATTGTTAATATTCACCGTGAAGATAAGTAGCTCCAATTTAATTATGAGTTTTCTCGAAGAAGTGCAAAATGTTCAAGTTCTCTTCTGAATTTTCTTAAAGAACAGAGATAGTTAACTCAATTTTGAAATTTACCGAAGAAAATGAAAAAAAGCTTCCAATTCAGTTCTTAATTTCTCAAAGACATAAAAAATTTAAAGTTCTGTTCTAAATTTTTCCGTAGAAGATAGGAAAAAATATACTATGACTGTGAATATTTTCTCTGAAGATAAAAAGTTTCACATTAATTCTAGATTTTCTCAGTAAAGTGAAGAAAAGTTCAAGTTTACTTATGAATTTTCTCAATAAAAAAGATTCGAGTGTTATTCATTTTTATGGTTAATTTAGACTAGTTTACAAACGCGCGTGCGTAACCTAGGCTAAATTAACCTAAAAAATGAATAAAACTCAACTTTATTAAACAAATATGCAAAAAATTACCCTTAAAAATGAATAAAATCCAAGTTTATTAGAAAAATGTAAAAATGGCTGAACTTTTGCTGGAACTGTAAGTAAGGAGCAACCCGGTCAAACAGTACGCGGTAACAAACTGTTCAATAAACTTCGGCTTTCTTCCAAGCAAAGCGAAGTTTGGGGTGATAAATGAACCATTGGAACTGAAGTGGAACCTTTTTATTCTCAGGAAAAAATTAGAATTGACCTGTAACCGATTTCTTTTTCATTGAGAAAATTCAGAAGAAAACTTGAACTTATCATTACTTCTCTGAGAAAACTCAGAATTAAAGTGGAACTTTTTATATCTTCACAGAATATTAAGAATTCAACTGTGACTTCTTTTCTTTCTTCTACGGAGAAATTTAGACCTGAACTTTTAAGTTTTTTCATGTCTAAAAAATTCAGAACTGAAGTAGAACTTTTTTCTCTCCTTCGGAAAATTCAGAATTGACCTAACTTTTTTTCTCTTCTTTAAGAAAATTCAGTGGAGAACTTAAAAATTTCTATACTTCTTTGAGAAAACTCAGAATTAAAGTGGAACGCTTTATCTTCATGGTTAATATTCACAATGAAAGTATAACTTTTTTCAATCTTTTATGTGAAATTTAGAACAGAACTTTTATTTTCTTCACCTCACTGAGAAAAAATCAGAATTAAAGTGGAACATTTTTATTTTCTCTGGAAAAAATTAGAATTGATCTGTAACTTATTTTTTCTTTGAGAAAATTTCAGAAGAGAACTTGAACTTTTCTTCACTTTATTGAGAAAATTTAGAATAAATGTGAAACTTTTAATCTTCAAGGAAAATATTCACAATCATAGTATAACTTTTCCTATCTTCTACGGAAAAATTTAGAACAGAGCTTTAAATTTTTTATGTCTTTGAGAAATTAAGAACTGAAGTGGAAGCTTTTTTTTCATTTTCTTTGGTAAATTTCAGAATTGAGCTAACTTTTTCTCTTATTTAAGAAAATTCAGAAGAAAACTTGAACATTTTACACTTCTTGGAGAAAACTCAGAATTAAAGTGGAGCTCCTCATGTTCATGGAGAATATTCACAATCAAAGTGTAACTTTTTTCTATCTTCTGCGAAAAATTTGGAACAGAACTTGAACTTTTCTTCCCTTCTTTGAGACTATATAGAATTAAAGCAGAACTTCTTCTCTTCCTGGAGGAAAAATTCAGAATCGATGTATCTACGGTAAAATTTAGTATAGAACTTTAAACTTTTCATCTCTTTGAGAAAATTCGGAACTGAAATTAATAAGATTTAGCATTAAAGTGAAACTTTTTATCTTCATTGAAAATATTCACAATCATAGTATAACTTTTTCTATCTTCTAAGGAAAAATGTAAATCAGACCTTTATATCTTTTATGTATTTTGAAAAATTAAGTACTGAAGAGAAAGCTTTTTTTCGTTTTCTTTAGTAAATTCAGAATTGAACTAACTTTTTCTCTACTCTAAGAAAATTTAGAAGAGAACTTCAATATTTTTGCACTTCTTTGAGAAAACTTAGAATTAAAATGGAGCTCCTTATCTTCATGGTGAATATTCATGATCAAAGTATAGCTTTTTTTTATCTTCTAAGTTAAATTTGGAACAAAACTTATTTTTTTTGTCTATTTGAGAAAAATTGGAATTGAAATGGAACCTTTTTATTTTCTCAGGAAAAAATTAGAATTGACCTGTAACATATTTCTTTTTCATTGTGAAAATTTGATTTTGGGATATACATGAGGTTGAAAATTAATATAGGACTTCCCCGATATGCTGGATCTGAAAGTGTAATTTCAGAGAAATGCTTTAACCTTTTAAGGTTAAATTACCTTTTTTAGAGATGACCATTTATTGTTCTCCAACATGCTGAACCTGAAAGTGTGTTCCCTGACATGCTGAATCTGAAAGTGTAATTTCGGAGAAATTCTTTTACCTTTTAGGGTTAAATTAGCTTTTTTTTTAGAGATGACCATTTATGGTTCTCCAACATACTGAACCTGAAAGTTTGTTCACTGACATGCTGAATCTGAAAGTATAATTATCATGGTGATGAACTGTTCGAAAGAATATTGACGGTTGAGGCTTAAGATCATTGTTGGTTTATTAACTATGCAATTGGACTAAAAATGAAGAAATTATCCACAGTGTCATCTAGCTTTGGCTAAGTTTGTTAAAGACGAGCTATTTTCTTGTGAAACCCCACAAAATCAGAAAAAATGTTAAATGTTCCAAAATTACCTACTCAATTGGACTAAAAATGGAGATATGTAAACACAGTTTCAACTAGCTATGGTTAAGTTTGTTAAAGACGAGCTATTTTCTTGCAAAACACAACCAAAATCAGAAAAAAATGTTAAATGTTCCTCTATTACTTATGCAATTGATCTAAAAATGAAGATATTTATACACAATTTAAACTAGCTATGGCTAAGTTTTCTAAAGCCGAGCTATTTTCTTGCGTAAACACACAAAATCAGAAAAAATGTTAAGTGTTTCCTTATTACCTACGCAATTGGACTAAAAATGAAGATATTCATACACATTTTCAACTAGCTATGGCTAAGTTTGTTAAAGATGAGCTATTTTCTTGCGAAACCATACAAAATCAGAAAATATGTTAAATGTTCCCTTATTAAAAATGCAATTTGACTAAAAATGAAGAAATTATACCGAGTTTCAAGTAGCTATGGCTAAGTTTGTTAAAGACAAGCTATTTTCATGCGAAAACACACAAAATCAGAAAAAAAGTTAAATGTTCCTCTATTACCAATGCAATTGGACTGAAAATGAAGATATTTATACACAGTTTCAACTGGCTATGGTTATGTGTGTTAAAGACGAGCTGCTTTCTTGTGAAAACACACAAAATCAGAAAATATTTTAAATGTTCATTTATTACCTACGCAATTGGACTAAAAATGAAGAAATTATACACAGTTTCAACTAGCTATGGCTAAGTTTGTTAAAACGAGCTATTTTCTTGCAAAACCACACAAAATCAGAAAAAATGTTAAATGGTCCTCTATTACCCAATGAAGATGTTTATACACAGTTTCAACTAGCTATGATTAAGTTTGTTAAAGACGAGCTATTTTCTTGCCAAACCACACAAAATCAGAATAAAAATTAAATGGTCCTGTATTACCTACGCCATTGAACTAAAAATGAAGATATTTATGCACAGTTTCAACAACCTATGATTAAGTTTGTTAAAGATGAGCTATTTTATTGCAAAAACACACAAAATCAGAAAATATTTAAAATGTTTCTTTATTACCTACGCAATTGTACTAAAAATGAAGATATTTATACACAGTTTCAACTAGCTCTGGCTAAGGTTGTTAAAGACGAGCTATTTTCTTGCGAAACCACACAAAATCAGAGAAAATGTTAAATGTTCCTTTACTACCTACGCAATTGGACTAAAAATGAAGATATTTATGCACAGTTTCAACTAGCGATGGCTAATATTGTTAAAAGATGAGATATTTTCTTGTCAAACCACACAAAATCAGAAAAAATGTCAAATTTTCATTTATTACCTACGTAATTGAATTAAAATGAAGATATTTATGCACAGTTTCAACTATATATGGGTAATATATACACAGAGTGTCTTCTGACTAGGTCAAAATTCACAACCCATGAAGTTATGAAGGTGAAATTTTCAGAGAATATTTCTGTTGCACGGATGAGGACCTGCCATCCGTATGCAAGTTGTAAAATGGGCATATAAGCAATATTTTAGGAACAATTATGTGCGTGAAATTAAAACTTAAACATCTTGTTGTGAAAGATGTTGAACTAACCAAAAGACAATATTTGCATCATAATACTAGTGCTTGTACTCCTAGAAATACTGCTACTAAAGCAAAGACTACTGCTAATAACTATACTCCTACTGCTATTAACTTCATTAACTGGTGCTACTACTACAACTAATAAACCTAAGGGTATTAAGGCGAAAATTTTGGCCAATATTGCAACTGTGTTGAAATAAATCGAAACGCATTATGCCCGTATAGGTTATCAAGAGGGCGTATCAGCAATGCTTTATAACGGGTTTATGTTATTAAGTTAAAAATTTCATCGTGTGTTGAGGGGGATGTTGAAAAATGGTGCTATTTGCATACGGCTATTAATGTTCCTACTGCTGCTACAACTATTGCTAAGCATAATTACTGGATTTTTCAACAATGGTGAAAATATTGATGTCTCAAAACATTGTTTTGATATTTGTTATGGGAAATGATGGGCATTCAAATTCAAATTCAAATTCACTTTATTTTTCCCTTAATATTCTTGTTAATAACAAAAATAACAGCGGAAGTCAAACAATTTAAAAACATTTACAAAATTAAATTATTCAAACTTGATTTATTTACAATTTTGCTGGGTCACCATTGTAATGTTTTACGAAGTATGGACCAAATGAGTTCAGGTAGCACTTGGATGAGTGGATCGGCGGTCGTTCCAGCTTTGCTGTGTTTTTCGTTATTTCTCTGAGCCTCGTAGAATGCTGAGTTAGGCGCGCCTCAAAATCCGGAAGTAGATCACGGTGTGTTTCAGAGTCGAGGATTTTTCGACCAAAGTCCATTACCAGTGTGTGCCTTTTCTCTTTGAGGGACTCCAACTTCAGAACTTTGAGGCAAATGGGGGAGGGGAGATTTCTCTCAAATCACTTTTACTCTTAACAAGAGCACTATAACTTCCAATTTAAAATCAAGTGAGAGTCATTTGAATTTAATACGAACACTCGTTCCATAAGAACTTTACAAGCTCCCAGGGTATAACTTAAAGCTCTTGCCCCAGGGCTCTGGGGTATTGTGCCAACACTGGAAGCATGTTATATGTTCTTTGGATTATCTTAAAAAAATTGCTATTGCACAATTTCAATTAGATACATTTGGTGAAAAGAGGGTTATATTGATGGGGGGGATGTTACTTGACCTCCATCACTATTGAGTCATAAAATGGAACTAGGACTTCAAATTTCCACCAAATAAACCCCCTCTAAAGCTTAAATAAACGCCCCTTCAATAAGAACCTTAAATCCCCCTGGGGAATAAATTACAACCATAGCCCTCAGGCTCTGGTGGTTTGTATCAACCTTAAAAACCTTGTTATATGATATTTAGACTATCAGAGGCAACGCTATAGCATTGCCTTTAGTAAAGGTCATACGGCTTCAATGTTTTATTATTTATTACATTTTTTTCCCCAGAGGCATTACATATGGAAGGGGTCGTCATAGAAACTTCAAACGGACCTCATTCGATTGGAAATCGAAAGTTATAGTTCCCTTTTTAATAGTCAAAAGTGATTGGAATGAAACTAGCCCCCCCCCCCCACGCCCATCATTCCCCCAAATAATTCTCCACATACAATCAAAATTTTGAGATAAAAATTTTGTTCATCGTAGTTGATTTCCAGATAGAAAAAATGTTTTTGAGGAGGATATTCCCCCACAACCCTCAGAGCAAGGGTTTTAAGTTACGCTCTGGGGGCATATAAGCTTTTCATAAAAGGTGTTGTCGTGAAAACTTCAAAACAGGCTCATTCGATTGGAAATTCAAAGGGCTAGTGCCCTTTTTAATAGTCGAAAGTGATCGGAGGAGTAGGAGGGGCCCAGAATATACGCGACGAACAAGATCACAGCCAATCAGAGGGCTAGAACAAAACCGGGAAAAGGTGACCTCACTTGACCTCCAATGAATTTACCATGAATTTATGTAACAGGATGATGTCGAAACTGCGTATTATCTGTTTTGTCACAATTCCACCTTATGTAATAGGATGATGTGTAATTGATACGGACATGAACGACATTGAAGTTATAGAGCTTCAATTGTGTAAGAATTCATGACAGAAAAATCAAGGGCTAATCACAGGGCTAAGTATTTAGATTTTGTCAATGTTATCTGACGTATCCAACAAAGGATGTCGATAAGGAATTCATTCAATCTGTACTTACATTTTATCAATTTTATCCGATGTATCTGAAGAAAAAAAGATGATGATAAAAATCATTCTCTCTGATACTTGGATTTTTTTAATGTTATGGATTGTATCCGATAAAAGATGTAGATAAAAAATTTGTTCAATCTGATACTTAGATTTTGCCAATCTTATACGATATATGTGACAAAAGATGCTGATAAAGTATTTATTCACTCTAATACTTAGACTTTGTCAATTTTATCTGACGTATGTACGAAATGATGTTGATAAAGAATGTATTCACTCTGATACTTAGATTTTATCAATGTTATCAAATGTATCTGTCAAAGGACATTGGTAAAAAATTTGTTCACTCTGATGCTTAGATTTCCTCAATTTTAACAAGCGTATCTGACAAAGGACGATGATAAAGAATTTATTCGCTATCAAAAGTATCTGTCAAGTGATATTGATAATTAATTTGTTTACTCGGCCACTTAGATTTTCTCAATCTTATCAAATATATCTGACAAAGGACGATGATAAAGAATTTATTCAATCTGATACTTAGATTTTGTGAATATTATCTTATGTATCAGACAAAGGAAGTTGATAGAGAATTTATTCAGTCTAATAGTTATATTTTGACAATGTTATCAGACGTATCCGACAAAAGATAATGATGAATAATTTATTCAATCTGATACTTAGATTTTGTCAATTTTATCCGATGTATCTGACAAAGATGTTGATAGAAATAGTTTATTCACTCTGATACTTAGATTTTGTCAATCTATCTGAAAATAGATGTGGATGCAGAATTTAATCACTCTGAGACCTAGGTTTTGATAATGTTAACCGCCATACTTCCGGCAAAGGATGTTGATAAAGAATGTAATCTATTCGCTCTGATACTTAGATTTTATCTACTTTATCCTGACCTACCCAACAAAAGATGTCGATAAAGAATTTATTCATTCTCATGCTTAGATTTTGTGTATGTTAACCTGTCTATCTGACATATGATGTATGAAAATTCCTTTTCTGACATCTCCAATGTTTTAATAGACATACTAAACGTTTGATATGTTAGCATACTCTAAAAATAATGAACAAATAACGAGGTAAAGCATAATATATTTTTAATGAAATACCGACTTGTAGAATATTAATAAAAAAAATGTATTATTATATAATATTAATATCATTGAACAGTTTTTGACATTTTGAATAATTTCCATAAAATTATTCATCATGTTCTATTTTGATACTAAAGATACTCTCTTCTCTTAGTTCGTAATCAGTAGAATAATGATTAATCCATTTTAAGTCGTACACTATTTTTACTACACATTTTTACTCTCTCTTGATATTAGCTATTGTCTTATCATAGTTCGTAATCAGTAGAATAATCATTGATCCATTTTGAGTTATACACAGTTTTATAGGGTCTCATCTACAGGTGCAATATGCGTTTCATATTTGATACTAATGGGTTCATCGACTATATGATCAATAGTAGTAATAATATACACCTGCGGATTATTTTACAACAATTTATATATATATATATATATATATATATATATATATATATATATATATGTATTCAACACTATTTTCCACCAATTTATCTTTTATTCATTAGTGATATTGTCTGCCAATACCCTTTTGATTTTGTTCCCTATAAATATTCAACCCTAATACAACATAAACCTTTTAACTTAACCCTCATTCAAATAAATAAAAATCCAAAATGAACTTTAAAACATCAAGAGGGTGTAACAGTGACGAAGTATGACACTGTTATGTAATGTCACTGTTACATGCTGTTGATGTTTTAAAGTTCATTTTCTGATTTTTTCATTGAAATATAAGACTTTGAATATTTTTGTAGTGTTATCTTATGATTTACTTTATTTTGGATTTTTCATTGAAATGTAAGACTTGAAATATTTTTAGTATTTTTTAAATTTTTTTTTAATTATTTGGTAGCACAGTAGGTACTATTAACAAACAATATTGTTAAAAACTTTCAATGCTTTCTAAGGCTTATTAGTAGTCTATCGTTCTAATACATAAGATCTTTGGCATTGCCTACGGATTCAAAATAAGATCTTGCACGCTTTGATTGACCTAGGATTCATGTTTTTTTTGTTTTTTTTAAATTATTTGGTAGTATAGTAGGTAGTGTTAACAAACAATATTGTTAAAAACTTCTAATGCTTTTTAAGGCTTATAAGTAGTCTATCGTTCTAACATATAAGATCTTTAGGATTGCCTACGGATTCAATATAAGATCTTTGACACTTTGATTGACCTGGGATTCATTGTTTATTTCTTTTTTTAAATCATTTGGTAGCATAGTAGGTACTGTTAACAAAAAATACTGTTAAAAACTTCTAATGCTTTCTAAGGTTTATTAGTAGTCTATCGTTCTAATATATTAGATCTGTGGGATTGACAACGCATTTAATATAAGATCTTTGCCACTTTGATTGACCTGGGATTCATAGTTGTTTTTTTTCTTTTTTTAAAGTATTTGGTCACTGTTACACTCGATTGATGTTTTAAAGTTCATTTTGGATTTGTCATTTATTTGAACAGGGGTTAAGTCACTCGATTGATGTTTTAAAGTTCATTTTGGATTTATCATTTATTTGAACAGGGGTTAAGTTAAAAGGTTTATGTTGTATTAGGGTTGATACCCTTGTGGGTATAAATGCAACATGCCTCCCCTTTGGATTTCTTGAGAGTCCAAGCTATAATTAAATGTTCTTAGAATTTCTGAAAATCTAAAGGAATATTGAATCTCCTGTTTCAGAGGTGGGAATGCCGTGTTAGGCAATTTGGTTTCTAAAAAGCACTGCTAATGCTATGATACAAACTGATAATATAAACATTTATTTTAGACAAAAAAAAGTGTGTCTCTTCAGTACGTGGGTTTTCAAGAGAATCGTGGCATAAAAGTATCATTCTAGTCAACGAAATGCCGAAAAGCTAAAAGTTAAATGTTTTTGAATTACGATAAATCATCACAGATGTTGAATCTACTGTTTCAGAGGTGGGGATGCCGTACAAGGCACTTTTGTTTCTAAAAGTTACTGCTAATGCTATGTAATAAACTGATAACATAGGCATTTATTTTAGCCAAAAAACACTGTGTCTCTTAAATATAGAGGTTTTCATGTTAATTTTGGTATGAAAGTATCATTTTATTCAATGGAATACCAAGAAGCTAATAGTTAACTGTTTTAAAAATACGTAACATTAGTAAAATTCGTAACATTTCACGTTCCAATTTTCATATGCTTTAAATGATTGAAATTTTTTTCGCCTCAGGAAAAGCAATGATCCTTGATACCATTGCAGGACGGGGATCACATATCTTCTCAAGTCTACACCGAAGTGCTTAAGCCGGCTTAGAACCGGACAGCAAAAAGTCTGTTAGACCTCAACGAATGGGGTCTTCGTGCAATCCTGGGTCCATCTTGGTCACAACATGGTTTTCAGCCCTCGGCGATGCTCTTCAATCAACAAGAGTCGAAATCCTGCACAGACAATGTCAAGCCTATTACCCCCGACTCATTATATATTCATGCCTACAAATATTATGCTACTATGAGGAGGCATCCCATAATAGATAAATCAGCTAGGAAGAGGTTTTTCAGCCCAAAAACGCCTATCAAAACATACCAAGCCCAGAAGAATTATCCATTAGTCAGAATCCCGCGCGAAAGCGGTGTCGTTTACTAGGCAATAATTTCCTCAAGGGGTGCCACTCCTGAAGTAGGAATAGAGTTGACCGCAAGGTCCCCAGCCTTGCAGGTGTCCCGAGAGGGTCGAGGCAGCCCTTTGCAGAGGCCGTTGTCCATAGATCTGGATCTTACGCCCTGCCGCAGTTGTCCTCCTACAGAGGATCCTCCCGCGATGGTGTTCTGCATTACCATGCAATTTAACCCATTACTGGGAGAAGATTTGTAACTCCCGGGACTTGTGGACAAACCAGTAGGCCCTTTTGAGTTTACATTTGAGGGGCCTCCTTCCTGCTCCGCCTGTATTTATAACCCCGAGCAAGGGTGCCCCAGTTTATATACTAGAACGATAGACTACTAATAAGCCTTAGAAAGCATTAGAAGTTTTTAACAATGTTGTTTGTTAACGGTACCTACTATGCTACCAAATACTTTAAAAAAAGAAAAAACAACTATGAATCCCAGGTCAATCAAACTAGTAACTATCTTCCGAGAAGGTATGATGTTGATAGACTCCAGGATAAGAGTTCAATCAATCAATCAATTTATTAATACTAAAAAAAACAAAATAAAACAATTACAAACTTAAAATTAATACATGCCCAAGAAGCTAAGCTGGTAAAGGGCCAACAAAACAAATAAGACACTATTATAAAGCACATAAAAGAAGAAGAGATTGGAAATAGGATAAAAAAAAAAAAAAAAAAAAAAAAATCAAAGAAATATATTGAATGAAAAAAAAGACATATAAATGTGGATGGAATGCAAAAAAAAAGAAGAAAAAGGGGGGAAATACTATACTGGAAATACCCAGTGAGAAAGTGGCTTTACAGAAAGAGATAGAGGGACATCAGGAGGGATGGAGTTCCAAAATAAAATAGATTGATAAACAGGAGACCTCTGACCTGCTTTCGATGATCGCTTAGGTAAAATGAACCTGCGATAAGAGCTACGTAAAAAAGAAGAGTACCCACCTGAGCCTGACAGAAAGAAAAACTGCTGCAGAGATGGTGGAAGTGTACCTAGAAAAGCAGAATGTGCTAAATAAAGGTAACTTTTACCCACAATACGATCCAGCAGAGCTATTCCGGTATCAGTATAAAGATCAGGGGAAGGGTAAAAACGAGGTAGAAGAAAAGTAGCCTTCACTGCCCTATTTTGGGCTCTTTGAAGTGAGCAGAGAAGAGATTTATTAGTTCTATCCCAGACAGAACAGCAATAAGAAAGGTAAGGAAATATAAAAGCATAATAAAGAGGAGGCATAATATCTAGGGAAAGAAATGAGTTAACCCTGTATAACATTGAAGATTGGGGGAGGACAAAGGAATGGGTATGAGTTATATAGGGTTTAAAAGAAAGAAGACAGTCAAGATACACACCAAGAAATTTCACAATAGTAGCTTGTGGTATAATATCATTCCCATAAGTCAGAATGGTTGGTTCCCTTGCGTCTCTCATACGATAAGGGGTTCTAAAGTGTACAAGGGCACTTTTTTGGCTGTTAAGAGTCATACCATTTGACCAGCACCAATCTTTTACTTTATCAAGAAGACCTTGAGCTAGGGAAACGGCAGATGGCAGGTCCACTGCAGCAATGAAAAAGTTACTGTCATCAGCAAAAATAATAGGGTGCACAAGGGGATGAAGACCATCAACAAGATCGTTGATATAAATGAAAAACAAAAGTGGTCCAAGCACAGAGCCCTGTGGGACACCTTTCACAATAGGCAAGGAAGAGGAAGAAGTACCATTACCCGAAACATACTGAGATCTCCCTGAGAGGTAAGACCTAAACCATTCAAGTGGGACTCCATGCACTCCAAATGAAGATAATTTAGACAAAAGAACAGAGTGAACAACCATATCAAATGCCTTTGAAAAGTCAAGAAATAGACCCAAAACACTCAAGCCCTTGTCAAGGTTAACACGCACAAACTCTGTTGCATCTTAAAGTGCATGCAAGGTAGAAAAACTGGGACGAAAACGATACTGACGGTTAGTTATGAGAGAATTACCTGCAGTCGTATTAGTACTAAATACAAATGAAGAGAGTCTACAATACACTACTTTTTCAACAACCTTAGAAATTACAGGAAGGAGAGAAATAGGTCTATAGTTTGAAATTAAAGATGAATCACCTTTTTTAAAAAAAGGTACAACATTAGCAGCTTTAAATAAATGAGGAAAAACACCAAAAGAAAGAAAGAGGTTAGGTAGATGTGAGATAGGGTTAGAAACAAACTGACCAATTCGTTTAAGTACATTGCAGGTAAAACCAAAACCATCAACTGAACGGCTACTTGAAAGCTGAGAAATAATATTAGAAATTTCGGTATCACTCATGGAAAAAGAAAAAATGACTTTTCTGCTAAGGGAAAACTACTTACTCTGCTGTAGGGTGGATTAGAAACTGAAGGAAGTGAAGTAAAATACGAATTGAAGGCGCTTGCTGAAGAATTTTTGTCCACTAAAGATCCATCAGCTTTCCTGTAGCGACAAGGTGGGGACTGTTTAAGTTTCTTGCGGGAAAGAGCTTCATTAACTACATTCCTAACCTTTCGCAAATTACCCTTTCACTCATCAATTCAACGCGAAAAATGTAGCTTTTTGGCTGCACGTACTGAAGAAGTAAGCACATTTTTATAAAATTTTATACTTCAAAAGATCATCCTGTGTCTTACTTTTACATGCAGCCTTGAACAGAGACGCCTTCATATGTGTAGCATTGATCAGACCTCTAGACATCCATGGACATTCGGGTATGGAATTCCTTGGCCTCTTTCTAAGAGGAAAATGTTTATCCAACAGAGCTCCCATACGACACAAAAATAAATTCGTTGCACAATCAACGTCATTAGCTTCAAGAACACTAGACCAATCATTACTCTGAAGACTATGTATTAAATTAGAAATTTCTTCATCTGTGGAAGTTCTAAAAGAAGACTCACCCTGCTCATCCACAGCAATTTCAGTTTGAGGCACAAAAATTGAAACATAAATAGGGAAGTGATCAGAAAGATCAGTGAAAACAAGACCAGAAGTAAACTTCAAATTAGAAGAATGAGAAATGAAAATATTGTCTATTAAAGTGGCAGAATTTCTAGTAGGGTCAACACGAGAAGGAAAAAAAATTGAAGGAAGTAGACCAGCAGAAGAAAGCACATCAAAGAGATGGTCACAATCATCACTTGATCCAATATTTAACGTATTACAATTAAAATCTCCCAAAACACAAATACGTTTTTTTAGAGAAAGACCCCACACAAGAAAGTTGATCAAGCAAATCACAGAACAAATGTGTTGGAAAAGGAGGGGGCTTATAAAACAAACAAACAGTGTCACATGCAAACTGGCTTTTCAGATCAATTACAAGAGAATAAACTGTCCTACTATTTGACACTACTGATGTAAACAAGGATTCAAGGTCAGACCTTCTTCTAAACTCAATATCAGACTTTATAAATAAAGAAATACCTCCTGAGCACTTTGTTACCATTCTGGGGATATGAACAGCAACATAACCATGCATATCATAAGCTATTAAATTTTCACCATCAGATAACCATGTTTCTGTTAAACCTATTACATTAAAAGGGCAAGAATTATCAGACCACAAATACGATTTCAGACTGTCCCACTTATCTCTTATCACACGCACATTCAAACAAAATACATTAAAGCTACTATTTAAAGACAGTGAGGGTATAATTTTATCACAATAATCAATAGTAGTGTGATAATTACAGATAGAATTAACCATAGATTCAAGGAGAGGGTCAAGCGTGTGAGTCTCTTGTTTACCAGCCCTACTTGGTTGATCAAATATAACCGAATTAAGAATAGAAGAATTCAAAAGAAAAGAGAAATCACCCATAATTATCACACATAATAAATATAAACATAGAAATATAAGTGGGATGGCACAAATTATCCAAAGTATTGGACCAAAGTATAATGTGACACCAGTTACTATTACATGAGCTGCAAGTGTGCTGGACTGACAAAAAAATAATAGAAGTTAGGCTACATGAAGGTGAAAGGATCACAAAAAGCATAAAAATATTAGCCCAAAGAATACTATGGGTAGTAAAAAATTATGAGAGCTGCATATATACTGACATGACAAAAATATGAAAGAATTCAGGGTGCACAAGGGTGATAGCATCAAAAAATAAGATAAAGAAATATCAATGAGATGGCATATATTATTCAAAATATTGACCAAAAATATAATATGGGACCAGTCAAAATTATGCAAGTTGCATGTGTGCTGACATGAGAAAAATATGATAGAATTCAGGTTACAGGAAGGTGATAGGATCACCAACCCAGATAAGGAAATAATAGTGGCATGGCACAAATTCATCAAAATATTGGCCCCAAGTATAATGTGGAACCATTAAAGATTATATGAGCTGCAGTTATGCTGAAATGACAAAAATATGAAAGAAATCAGCCTGCATAAAGGTGATAGGATCACAAACAAACATAAAAAAAAAAAAAAAAAAATAAATAACCGTGGGATAACCTATATGATTCATAATATTTGCCCAAAATGCAATATAGGACCAGTGAAAATTATATGAGCTGCAAGTGTGCTGACATGACAAAAGTATTATAGAAGCCAAGCTACATGATGGTGAAAGGATCATAAACAAACATAAAGAAAAATCAGTGGGAAGGCACATATTATTATAAGTATTAGCACAAACTATAATAAGTGACCACTTGATATTATGGGGGTTACAAGTATAATGACACGACAAGAATATAGTGTAAATCAGACAACATGAAGGTGACAGAATCACAAGCAAACATAAAGAAATATTAGTGGGAAGGGACATATCATCCAAACTATTGGTACAAAGTGTAATATGGTACCAGTCTAAATTATGTGAGGACAGTAAAGAATAATAGAGGAATATTTTAAGAACAGCAAGTAAATCCCTACAGAAACAATGCAATATATAATAAGAAAATAAATCTAAATCCATCACTTTAATTTTTCTACATTTGCAGCACATAGATCAATTTCACTCTGATTATTGAACGTAACCACTCTTCCAGATTGGGTTTTATACAGGATATCACCTTTACTGGACCAAACATTACGTAAGCCAAGCTTTGACTTGGCATATGAAAGAAGTTGTAAGCGTTGTTTTGTAAGTGTCTCAGAGATTAGAATCCCTGATCCTTTCAAATCCTTCTTTTGTCTGAGAAGCAGTTGACGAACTTGTAAGTTGCAAAATTCAACAACTATGGGTCTGGGTTTTGCAGATGGTTTACCAATTCTTTTGGCTGATACAGCATCAGACTGTATAATTGGTATGCCAGGAAGCTTCCCAGCACATAGTGACAGGAATTGACTTTCAGTGTTTTCAATGGAGGTCTCCTCTTTCACCCCAAAGACAACAATTTGGTTGCTCAAAGCCTGCTGTTCAAAACGGTCATTTAATCTTGCCAGGTTGGACTGGATAGGCTGGAAAGAGTTTTTAAGGTCTATCAAGGATGACTCTAAAGTAGCCAATGTAGATTCAACAGAAAATATGCGTCTGTTATAGCTTTCAAGAGTTTCATCCACTAGATTACTAAGATCTAGGTTGAGGCCAGCATATACCTCCTGCTTGATTGCATACAGCTTATCTGAAGAGATAGTGACATTATGTTGCGTGAATGTCTGTTCCTCTTTCATTTTAACCACTGCCTCGTCTACCTGGGAAGAGATCTTAGCCAATACAAGGTCATCAAGTAACCCTTTCACTGAAGATTTAAGGTTGTCAGGTTGTAGAGAATCTGCTAGCATTTTATGTTTGATTTGTATGCTATTTATGTGGTTAATGAGCATGAGTAGTTGCTCTGAAACAGATTCTGATCCAGAGAATTGGATTGAGCTCTCAGACCTTAGTTCACGAGGTGGCTTGAGTTGACTGTTCATTTCTTATCTGAAGTAAACAACAAAACAGGAACAAAATAAGCAGTGGTATAAGACAGTTTGGGTATGAGGCAGGATATAGTCCACAATGAAGTAACAAATTTCAAATACCAAAGCAGGGGATTGTGATATTTGAAGAAATAGAAAGCAATCAGCAAAAAACATCAAGCATCAACAGTAGCAGTGGCATAAACCCAAGGATTGGTTACTGTAGTCAAATTACAAGCTAAAATTGGTATAGGTCTCACCTGATGAGTCCCCTCTTTCACCCCAGGGGTGGGGGCTGCTATGTGTGCCTGCCTTTACCCACTGGTAGGCAGGCAGAACCAGTACTTCAGGAGGCTTAAAGTGTTGCTGGTTATGCCAGAAAACCTCAAATTCTGATCTGATCTGATAATCACGTCTTTTCAATTTTCCATGAACAGTTCAATACTAAAGTTGAGAGTTTAAAATTTGATAATGTGGAAGATGGTTGGAATAATCCTATAAAAATAATTTGTGAAGTTGCAGAAAGTGTCTTAGGGAAGAAAGCTAGAACTGCAGCTAAGAATATTAGTGAAAAAGCTTTATGTTTGATAGAAAGGAGAAAGGACTTGTACAAGAATTAGCTTAGTGATAGATTATATGAAAACAAAAGGAATGTGAAGAAAGTAGAGAAAGCATTAATATATGGACTAAGGAGGTGTGACATAATGGCCATGGATAAAATTGCCGAGGATCTGCAAGATGTATGTAGACGGCATAATAGTTAAATATTGTACTGGCATGTAAACAAATTGAGAGGAAGTAGTCAATGCGGACTTGGTCCAGTTAAATATAGGAATGGGGCCGCAATTAGCGATAAGGAAAAAACTAAAGAAAGATGGGCCGAAAATTTTGAGAATTTGCTCAACCGAGATAGAGTTGGAGGAAAAGATATAGAAGAAAATGAAAAAGTTTGTGATACCTTGGATGTGAAGGAAGACTTGTTTTGTGAGGAGGAATTAGCGACAGTACTAAAAGGACTAAAATATAATGAGGCTCCAGGTGCTGCTAGGGTAGTAAATTAGTTTCATAAATATGGTGGCTCTGAAGTTAGAAATAAGTTACTGAAGATTAGGAATATGATTTTTGAAAAAGTGGAAACACCTTTAGACACACCTTTAAACACCTTTAGTGGAAATGACTTTAGAAAAACTTTAATTAAGCCAATTTATAAAAAAGGTGATAAAAGTGAGTGTGGTAAGTATCGAGGGATTAGTCTGGTCTCTGTAGGTAGTAAATGACTTAGTAATATGATACCTTTTAGACTGAGAGATCCCGTAGACAAAGTTTTAAAAGAAGAGCAGTGCGGTTTTAGGAAAGGGGCAGGATGTGTCGACCTAATTTTCCTCCTTATGTTAATAATTGAGAAGTACCTGAGTTTTCAAACACATTTTGTCCTCAGTTTTATAGATTATGAGCAAGCGTTTGATTCTGTTGATAGAACGGCTTTAGTAAAGGTTTTATCCTTGTATGGTATACCAGACAAATACATTAAAGTGATAAGTGCTATGTACGAGAATAACACTGCTGCAGTTACCGTAGGAAATGAGGCAAGCAGCTGGTTTTGTATTGAGTGAGGAGTTAAGCAGGGTTGTGTTTTATCCCCCTTTATATGGATTATTTTGATGGACTTTGTCTTAAGGAGCACAGGAAAGGCAATGGGAGACCACGGAATCAAATGGGGAGGAAAATGTCTTCTGGACTTAGATTATGCTGATGATTTAAGCATCCTAGATGAAAGTATGAGCAAAATGAATGAAGTTTTAGAGGTTTTGCGAGTTCAGGGTGCTAGAACAGGTTTGAAAATTAATGTTAAGAAGACTAAGTCACTAAAGCTAGGAATAAGTGAAGATGAAAAGGCGACTTTGGGTAATGAAAAGATTAATCAGGTGGACAGCTTCACTTACCTTGGTAGTAATATTGGTAAAGATGGGTGGAGCAGTGAAGATGTCAAAAGTAGAATAGCCCAAGGCTCAGGGTGTTTTTTCACAGTTAAAAAAAGTTTGGAAAAATAGGAAGATAAGTCTGCACACCACGGTTAGAATATTAAAGCTACAGTTTCGACAGTGGTCAAATATGACTCTGAAGCATGAGCACTCCAAAAAGCGGATGAAGATTTGCTAGATGTTTTCCAGAGAAATTGCTTAAGGATTGTTGTCGGTACACGGCTGACTGACTGTATTTCAAATAATAGGCTATACGAAAAATGTGGTTCAATACCGCTCTCTAGGGCTATAATGAAAGAAAGGTTGAGGTGGCTAGGGCACGTTGTGCGGATAAAGGATTACATATTGCCGAAGATTGTTCTTTTCGACGAACCGTCTAGGGCTAAACAGAAAGGTCGTCCTCGTCTAGGGTGGGAGGACGTCATAAAGAAAGATTTAAAGGAAATGGGAACTTTATGGGTGGGCGTAAAAAGGGAGGCTTTGAATAGATTGGGATGGAGGAGGAACGTGCGTAGCATTTTTTACCTCAGGCAACTTGGTGCTACGGTGAGTTGTTAGTAAAAGTAGCAGTATTGTTGAAATGTAAGACCTGCAATATTTTATAATAGTTTACCATGTCAGTGCTACATTCTGGTAATGTTTCAAAGTTCAATTTGAAATTTTTGTCTCGATATGTATGACATAGAATATTATTGTAGTGCCATATTATGAATTATCTTTTCATAGTTACATTCTGTTGATGTTTCATAGTTCATTTCGGAATTATTTCTTAGAAATGAAAGATTTGGAATGTTTTTTTAGTGTCTTGTCAAGGTTTATTATGTCACTGCTACATTCTGTAGGTGTTTCAAAGTTCAATTCACGATTTTTTTGTTGAAATGTAACACTTGGAAGATTTTCACAGAGTTGTGTTTTGTATCGTTACATTTTGTAGATATTTCAAAGTTCAGTTTGGAATTTTGTCGTTGAAAGGTAGGACATATAATACTTTTGTTGTGTTATCTCATTATTTATTTTGTCACCGCTACATTCTGTAGATGTCATTCTACATTCATTCATTCTGTAGATGTCATTCTACATTCTGTAGATGTCATTCTGTAGAAGTTCATTTTGGAATATTTATCTCGAAAGGAAAGATTTGAAATATTTTTGCACTGTTGTCTCGTGGTTCACCATGCCACTGCTACATTCTGTTGATTTTTCGATGTTCATTTTGGGATTATTTTTCGTTGAAATGTAAGACCAGGAATGTTTTTGTAGCAGTTTACCATGTCAGTGATACATTCTAATGGTGTTTCAAAGTTTATTTCAGGATTTTATCGTTGAAATCTAACACTTGGAATATTTTCGTAGCGTTGTGTCTTGTCACAGTTACAGTCTGTAGATGTTTCAAAGTTCAGTTTGGATATTTTTTGATGAAATGTAAGACTTGGAATATTTTTATACTGGTTTACAATGTCAGCGCTTTATTCTGCTGGTGTTTGAAAGTTCATTTCAGGATTTGTTTGGTTCTAATGTATTACTTGGAAATATTAGACCTTCTCACGGGAATCTGGTGGATCTTCCAGAAAAACTTTGTAGTAAAATGACTAGGAATCCTTCCAAAATAGAAGAAATAATATATCGCCTGGAATATCTGGTGGGCTGCCAAGGGTAGGATATATACCTCCTATAGGACTCAGGAAAATGCCATGTTAACTTCCCTATCCGTGCGTTCAAAATCCAATGCTAATTTCCTGACTATCCTGACCACACTTCAAGCAATTATATTGTGTCATAGCATCTTGGAATCTTGCCAGGCAAGAATTTGGCATAAATGCAGTGATGTCAGAGGGCATGTTTTTAAAATACTATGGGAAAAGGCGGGGCATGTTGTAGAAACTAGGGAGGGAATGACAGAGGGCTCCTGTAAAAACAGCCGACTGAATTGCACAGGCGCGAGGGGCTAGGAGTTTCACATATACACCCCCTATAGGACTCAAGATAATGCCATGTTAATTTCCCTATCTTTGCGTTTAAAATCCAATGCTAATTTCCTAATATCCTGAACAAACTTCAAGTAGTTTTATTGTGTCATAGCATCTGGGAATCTTGCAAGGCGAGAATTTCTTATAAATGCAGTGACGTCAGGGGGCATGTCTTTAAAATAATATAAATGCAGTGACATCAGAGGGCTTGAAATCTAATACTATTTTCCCTATGGCTGTCGTGATGTCGGACGGCATGCCGTAGAAATCCTGTAGAGAAAGGGAGGGCATGTCCTTAAATACAAAGGGATGTGTCGGATGATGTCAGAGCTGTCCGGTGGAAACAGCCGACCGCATTGTATAGGTGCAAGGGGCCAGGAGCTACACACATACACCCTCCATAGGACTCAGGAAAATGTCATGTTAAAATCCCTACCTGTGCGTTTAAAATCTAATGCTAAGTTCCCTACTATCATGACCACACTTCAAGTAATTATATTGTGTCATAGCATCTGGGAATCTTGCCAGGCAATAATTTTTCATAAACGCAGTGACGTTAGATGGCATGTCTTAAAAATACTATGGGAAAAGAGTGGGCATGTCATAGAAACTGGGGAGGGCATGTCATATAACCCCCAATGCCCTCACTACTATAACGTCCAATTTCAAAATTAAATAGACCCCATGTGATCTTAATACGACTGCCCATTCAATAAAACCTTATATGCCCTCATAAAATAACTTAGAACCATCCCCAGAGACATTGTTATATGTTCTTTGAACTATTATGAAAAAAATTACTGTTTCATAATTTTCATCATATGTGGTTGGTGAAAGGAGGAGTTGTAGCAGAATGGAGGATGGGAGCTAATTGCCGTCACTTTTGACGCTTAAAAAGGAACTAGAATTTTGATTTTCAACCAAATGAGTCTCTTCTAAAGTTAAACAGCCATCCCTTCCCTATAAACCTTAAACACACCCTGGGCATAACTCACAACCCTTATCTTTAACCTCTGGAGTTTGTTTCAACCTCAGAATCTTTGTTATATGATATAGTCTATTTGGAATAAAAGTACTGTCTCAACGTATCTATTGGATACATCTCAGGAAAACACGACGTGTTTGTGTTTCTGGGGGGAGGGTGTTAGCTATACTCTGCTCACTTCGATTCTTAAAAAGGGGACTAGAACTTATGATTGCCAATCGAACAAGTCCCCATTTTATAAGAACTTATATGCCCCAAAGCGATAACTTAAAAATCTTTCCCTGAGAGCTTTAGGGGGGGGGGCTGTATTCCTCGCAGGCATAATTTCTGAAACCTGAAACTACGATGAATGAAACAGTTATATCCACATTGTGATTCGAGGTGTTAAGGCAAATGCTGAGTGTGGGGGCCGTTTGATTTTAAATCACTTTGAGTCTTAAAAAGGACACTATAACTTTCAATTTCAAATTAAATAAGTCCCTTCTGATGTTTATATGACCACCCATTCAATAAAGACATTATATGCCCTTATAAAACAGCTTAAAACTTTATCCTCTGGTGTTGGGGGTTGTGTCATCCTCAGAGACATTATCTTGTGTTCTTTGAATTATTTTGAAAAAAAACTATCTCCTAATTTCAATCAGATGCGTTTGTTGAAAGGATGGGTTGTAGGAGAGAGAGAGGGGGCTAAATGCATGTCCATCACTTTTGACGCTTCAACAGGAACTAGAACATCTCATTCTCAACCAAATGAATCATTTCTGAAGTTAAACAGCCATCCTTTCTATAAGTTTCTGTTGTAGATATTCATATTGTAATTCACGTGCCAGTGATAGCTTGACAATTGACCAAAGTCCATATTGAGCAATAAAAACGCACACTAGAAAATTACACCACATAAGGACTTCCTTAAACCAATATCATCACAGTCAAAAACACAAAACATGTTTGAAACTTATTGAGCTCACTTCATCTAATGATAATAACTTGGCAAATCTAAGTTAAAAACAATTAAAAAAAAATTCAAAAATTCTGTTCCAAAAAATTTAAGTTAAAAAAACAAATATAAGTTCCAAAAAATCTGTTCCAAGAAAAATGAAAATTCTGAGTTCCAAAAATAAATTCAAAGTCCCCCCTCCCAGAATAATCCCAAGTTAAATAAAATAAGCTTTATTTTTCTAAAGAAAAAATCACGAATAACATACGTATATCAACTTCATTTTATTTTTATAATATAATAAGCGGATATTTTTGTTACAAGTATAGCTGATGTAATTTTAAGACATGAAAAAAAAATTGAAAAATTTTAGTTCTAAAAGCTATGCAAGAAAACGTTATTACAAATGTTATTTTTTCCCAACATTATTTTTCCTAAAATTCCTACGGCATACACACATACCCAACCATTTCTTCGACACACATATCCCACCATTCCTACAACATACGTATCCCACCATTCCTACGACTAACGTATCCCAATATTCCTACTACACATATATCCCACCATTCCTGCAACATACATATCCCACAATACCTTTGACACACATATCCCACCATTACTGTCACACAAAATCCCACCCTTTTGGTCACACACATAGGGGGAATACTTGAGCCAAATGTAATTACCAAACCCTAGCATAAGTTCATTGAGATTAGAATGTTCAACAGATAATGAGTTTTCAAAATAATATGTAAATTCCTAGTTATTTAATTGGTGACTGTGTATCTAAAAATTAAATAAAAGCACTTTTGCATACAATAGACTCAGCTAGTAAGTAAATTCCGAGTGTTATAGCTACTGAATAAGTATCAAAAATTTGATAAAAGCACATTTCACTACAATAAACTTAGGTAGCTGATAAATTCTGAGAACTTCAGTTGCTGGCTGTGTACCAAAAAAATTAATAAAAGCACTTTTGACTACAACAAACTTAGCTAGCTGGTAAATTCCGAGTGTTTTAGTTATCGACTACACATCAAAAAAATATTAATAAAAGAACTTTTAAGTAAAACCTAGCTTTCAACCAAGCAAGTTCGAAAATTTACCTTTGCTGGATACGTGCCTAAGGAAATACTAAATATGTGTGGTGAGACAGTAGCAAGTGAATCTCGTGCTGATGCTTTTAATCAATTTTTCGTTTTTCAGAAATATCTACATGCTTCTGGCCCTTCTCCTGAAAAAAAAACAGATTAGAACAATATCAGGTCTTTTTCTAGCATCATGTATGAAAGAAGTATTGCTATTGCTTACCAGTAAGCTGCCTAATAGCAAAACCCAAGACACATTTAGACTGTGCAACTATGTCTTGAAGAAGGCCTCTGGAGGTTTTGTAGCTCCACTTACACACTTGGTCAACCTTTAACTAGTAACCGATGTTTATCTTAGTGTATTGAAAACTGCCCAAGTCCTTACCCTCTACAAAAAAGGAGACAAGATTCTTATCTCTAATTATTGACCAATATCAACTCTATTGGTTACATCAAAAGTCTTGGAGCGAGTGGTTTGTAATAGAGCATATGGATTCCTCGATGATATGCAGCTACTCTTTCCCCATTAACACGGGTTTGGCGTTATCACTCAACTTTGCATGCCTTAGTCGATTCAGTTTAATACATATTTAATAGCACCAATGCTTGGTGTAGCTCAGAAGTGGTTTTCATCATACCTGACTGATGGGAAGCAGTGTGTAATTGTGGAGGGTAGTGTGTCGGCAGAATTGTCGGTAAAATCTCGCTTACCCCAGGGGCTGGTGCTTGTACCGCTCTTGTTTATTTTGTATATCAATGGCTTAACCATATGTCTTACTATAAATGCACACCCAGTACAATTTGCTGATGACTCTAATTTCTTCATTGCTGCTGAATCATCAGAGCCGGCTGCAAAAAAAAACCAAAAAACTCTTGACGAAATATCTGACTGGTGTTTTCGTAACAAAATGCAGGTAAATGCTACGAAAAGCTGCATCATAGTCTTAACTTCTACTCCTTCAAGTTTCTCATTGTCTCACTCTGTCGCACTATCAATCAATGGAAATCCCATTCCTCAGACCACAGTCACAAAGTTCCTCAGCGTATTCGGAGATTCCTCTCTTTCATTCAAACATCACATATCCGAGCTGTCTTTAACAGTATTACGGCAAATATCAATGTTAAATAGAGCTGGCCTGCTTCCAAATGCTGAAATGATGGAAATACTTTATAATGCTTTTGTTTGCTCTACTTGAACAACTGCTGTTCTGTCTGAGACAATACATTAATATCTCATCTAAAATCATGAAAGAAATCACAAAACCCTGCAGCCAAGGCCACATATTGCCTCCCCAGGCTATACCCCTCAACAGACATATACAGAGAAACTGTAACAATAGATATAACAAAGATAATCAACGCTAGTTTATCTACGTTTAGCAAACTCGAAAATATCGAATAGAATTCTTCAAGGTCTTTCCAGGCACTTCGAACTTTGTAGCACAACCCATCGAGGAAGAGCTCTCCACTGCAGCCAGTACAATTTTGTGCTACCGAAAGAAGGCTTGCAAGATCTCAGCACTAGACAGCTTATAGGAATATTTCAGTATGGAACTCAATTAATGAATCTATTAAATCCATAAAATCATTTGGCACGCTCCTAAAATGATACCTCTCTTGCAAAGTATTTAATACCGCATGAGTTAATATCTTAAATTTACTTTTGTATCTTATCCTCTCACTCTCATGCTTTGACTGCACCTCTTCTCAATTCTCTCCTTTCTAATTTTTTATCCCTCTCTCATGTTATCAGGTCTCCTCTATTCATTTCATAGCGTGATATAAATTTGTTTACAAATATCAGGTGTGGCTCGCACAAGCACTGCTTTGAGTCGAAGTGTTCATGTTAATAATTTCTTTGTTCATTTATTTAAAAATAAATGGTTGATTGATTGGTTGATTGACTGTCAAAATATTAAATAAAAGAACTGTTCCATACAAAAAATTCAGCTAGTATGTAAATTCTGATTGAGTGAGTTGCTGACTGATTATCAAAAATTTTATTATAGGAATGACCAGAACTCAAGAAACTCAGATACTTCCTAAATTCCGAGTGTTCTTAGTTGCAGGCTAAGTACCAAAAATTAATAAAAGCACTTTTGACTAAAAAAAACTCAGCTAGATGGTAAATTCTGACTGTTTTAGTTACAGACTACGTATGAAAAATTTAAAGCACATTTGACTACAACAAACTCGACTATTTGTTGAGTTCCAAGTCTTTTAATTGGTGACTATAAATAAATTAAATAAAAGCACTTTTGCATACTAAATACTCATCTAGTAGGTAAATTCCAAATGTCTTACTTACTGATTGAGCATAAATGTTTAATAAAAGCATCTGTAACCTCCGAATGTTATACTTGCTTACTGAGTATCAAAAATTTAATAAATGCACAATCATTTTGATTTATTGGCAAAGCTCCCAAATACATTGAAAATGAAAAAAATCATTGCCGTTGGTTTTTGCCAAAAAAACCGGTCCAATTTTCATGATAAAGAAAAATTACTAATATTTTATAATATCCAGTGAAGTTTAGTAATATCAGAAAATATATCGTTCAGTCACACCTCTACTGAAATGTATTCATTTACCGTAATAGATGGCAATATTTTTTCTACGCCAACTGCTGCCATTTATTCCACTATGTTGTAGATGACAGCATAACTGAAGTTTTGCCTAGTTTAAATCATGTTAACTGATTTTAAGCTAGGTTTTTTGGGTTCAATAAGTGTGTTCGCACACTTAATGGACCTAGATTAAAATCAGTTAACATAAAGTTCATTTGAAAAAGACTTTCAAGGAATAGATAGATGTATCTGCTTTTATTTTCTTTTTATAATTCAAAATTGATAATAAAATAAGGCTTCTGACTTTCAGGTGAATGGCAACTGGCATATTTGCGAAATTTCAGTGGATAGCATGACTCAAAAAGTAATGATTTAAAATTCCTGCACTTTTTTGTGTTTCATTTAAATTTTAAGCATTTTTTTCCTTTTAAATAAAAATTAATATGATATAATATCAATTAATTAACATACTAAATTTATAGTTTAGTTATTTTAATAGTTAAATAGACATTAACCAGCTCAGTTGTCGCCTTACCCATAACGATTCAGTTAGAGTATATTTAAAGAAGAAAATATATCTAGCGTAAAGCAGAGTATATAAACACAAAAAAGTACAAAAACACTGAATACTAAAGAAATGAGTTAGAGTAGATTTAAAGTAGACTGTGTATCTAACTGAAATAAGAGTAGAGAAACAAAAAAGTTACAAGAACAGAGAAACAGAACAGGCATCAATTTGAGAATACTCTGATGTTATGATGGAAATCTGAGCCCAGCGATAAGTTCACTTATTTCTGTAGTGCTGTCGTAAAGATCCAATAGTAAAAAAAATTCTAAGCCACGGGGGTAAATATAGTAAAGACCTGTCACAGATAAATAAAAATATCAAAAATAAATTTGTATTTACTGATTTTTAAAAGTGAATTGAGAAATATACGGAAAAGATTAAATTTTATCTCTTAGAAAATAACTCTATAGATATGACAAATACAAGAAGATATTAGTAACAAGGAGACATTATTACAAGAATATGTCATATTATGACAAAATGGAAGTTGGAGTGTCCAGGTGGTCTTAGTCATTTTTGCTTGTTTCACAGGAACACCAAACAATAAAAAAATATTTTCAAAGTTCTAGTCTTAAAACTTTAATTTTAAAGAAATAAGTTTCAAAGCTTTAGTTTTAAAATTAAAGTTTTAAAGATTTAGTATCCAATTTTTAGTTTTAAGACTTCAGTTTTAAAATTTTAATTTTAAGACTATAGCATTAAATTGTTAGTTTAAAAGCTTTAGTTTTTTAATAAATTATTATTTCTGTCGCTTTGTGTTTTAATTGTTATAATTTCTTATTTCTACTGACATTAATTTTAATATAGCCTCTACTTTTCTTTGAAAAACTTCTTTTTGATTTTTTAATACGTAATTCAGTAACAACCGTGAATATTCCACGCTTATATCCTCTAAAATGTCTACAATACGTATTTTTTTCTTTAGTTTCAAGTTATAGAGTGTTAAATAAGTAACTTTAGTTAAATTTAGAAATTCTGACGTGAATAAACTGTCACTTGCAGTTTCAAAATTTTTGACAAAAAATAAAAACAGCAATAAACCTTGGTAAACTGAAGCTTTAACACTAAAACTTCCAAACTTTAAAAATAAAACTTTAAAGATATCATCAAGAAACTAAAATTTTAAAAAATAAAAAATTTAAAATAAAACTTTCAAACCAAAACTTGAATGCTATAACCTTACAACTAGAAGTTTAAAACTGAAGCTTTAAAACTAGAAATTGAACACTAAAAACTTCAAAACTTTAACTTTAACAATCAAAGCTTTAAAACTAGAACTTTAAAGCTAAAAAATTTAAAACTACAAGTGTATAAATAAAACACTTTTGCATACAACAAACTCAGCTAGTACGTAAATTCTGATTGTGTGAGTTGGTGAATTATTATAAAAAATTTTATTAAAATAAAGACTACAGTAAACTCAGGTACTTGATAAATTCCGAGTGTTTTTAGTTGCTGGCTAAGTACCAAAAATTAAGCAAAGCCCTTTTGACTGAAACAAACCCAGCTAGATGGTAAATTCCGACAATTTTATTTACAGACAAAGTATGAAAATTTTAAAGCACATTTGACTACAACAAACTCGGCTATTTGTTGAGTTCCAAGTCTTTTAATTGTTGACTTTAAATAAATTAAATAAAAGCACTTTTGCATAGTAAATACTCATCTAGTAGGTAAATTCCAAGTGTCTTGTTTACTTATTGAGTATAAATATTTAATAAAAGCATCTGTAACCTCCAAATGTTATACTTGCTTACTGAGTATCAAAAATTTAATAAATGCACAATCATTTTGATTTATTGGCAAAGATCCCAAGTACATTTAAAATAAAAAAAAATCATTGCCGTTGGTTTTTGCTAAAAAAAAACCGCTCCAATCATGTTAACACACTTTAAACTAGGCTCATTTGGGTTCATTAAGTATGCCCACACACTTAATGGACCTAGCTTAAAATCAGTTAACATAAAGTAACGTTTGAAAAAGGCATTCAAGGAATAGACTGGTGTATCTTCTTTTATTTTCTTGTTATAGTCAAAAATTATAATAAATTAAATATTTTGACTTTCAGGTGAAAAGGAACTGGCATATCTGCGAAATTTCAGTGGAGAACATGACTCAAAAAGCAGTGATTTAAAAGTCCAGTATTCTTTTGTTTCAATTCAATTTTAAGCAAATTTTTCCTTTCAAATAAAAGTTAATGTGATATATTTTAAATTAATAAACAAGTTATATTGATAGTTTAGTTATTTTAATAGTTGAATGGACATTAACCTGCTCAGTTGTCGCCTTACCCAAAACGATTCAGTTAGAGTATATTTAAAGAAGAAAATGTATCTAGTGTAGACCAGAGCATATAAACACAAAAGTAAAAAATACTGAACACTAAATAAATGAGTAAGAGTAGATTTAAAGTATACAGTGTATCTAACTGAAATTAGAGTAGAAAAATAAAAAGTTATAAGAACAAAGAAATAGAATAGGCATCAATTTTAGAATACTCTAATGGTATGATGGAAATCTGAGCCAAGAGATAAGTCCACTTATTTTTGTAGTCCTTTTATGAAGATACAATAAAACTTTAAACTAGAATTTTAAAGTTAAACTTAAAAAAAACAAGTGTATATCAAAAAGTACTTTTGCATACAACAAACTCAGTTCGTATGTAAGTTCTGATTGTGTTAGTTGCTAACTGAAAAAAAATAAGTCTTAAAACTAAATATTTACACTAAAACTGTAGTTTTAGTTTTGATCATTTAACTTCTTTGCTTTAAAAATGAAAACTTTATAGTTTTAGTTTGTAAATATTAATTTTAAAACTTAATTTAAGCTTAAAATTTTTAGTTTAAAACTTGTAAAGTTCAGCTCTAAAGTTTTAGTTTTAAAGTATTTCTTAAGCTTGAGTTTTAAAGTTTTAAGACCTCTTTAATAAAATTCTAAAAAGAATTGTAAAACAATCAAAGGTATTCAACTTCAACTTAAGACAAACTGCGATCGACGAAGAATTGGTATTAGTTTCAGCCAAATGACTGGATTTATTTGTATTAACTTCATTGTCTACAGTTTTATCACTTAATGCAGTCTCCGAAAATTTGAAAATTGTTATTAGTAATCTTTCCTTTTATTTAACATGATTTTCTTTTAAAATAGATACTTATAATAAAAAAGTCAGAAGAAAAATCTTCTTTTAATGGTACTTTTAGTTCAAGGTGTTACAGCTTGGACATGACATTTGTTTTAATGGAATTTGTTCTATTTTATACTTTTATAAGAGCTGACGTAATTAATTTGTATAAGCAAATTATAGGAATTCCTTTGGATGGTAATGCCAGTTCATTTAAAGCAAACATATTTTAAGCCAACTAGAATATAAGTATATGATAAATAAAGATAACCCAAATAATTTATAGTATTCTTTCAAATAATAAAATATATTTGGATGATGTTTTGGTAATAAATTCCTTGAGATTTATTAAAAATCTAAAAATATTTACCCGACAGAATAAATTCTGAAAGCTAGTCACGGGACAGGCCAAGAAGGCCACTTTTAAGATTTAAATATCAATATGTCTGATAAGAGTAAATAATGGACTACAGTGGGGGACATAGAAAATATGAAAGATTAGAAAGAAAAAAAAGGGTGGTTTGACAAAGCAAAAACAAAAAAAATACAGTATATTTAGATATCTCTGAGGGAGGGGGGGCAGAGAAATATAAAACAATGTGTGTGTGTGGGGGGGGTATTATAGCAAAAATAACAATTTACTGTCTTCGACAAGTTTATATTAGGTTGAAAAATAGTTTTTGTTTAGATATTTCTGTAACCTGGTCCTGAATAATCAAAAAAGTGAAAAGACAAAAGTAAAAGACTCTCTAACAGCTAAAAAAGAGCTTATTTGATTGAAAAAAATTTACTCACGTCTTCCAATTGATCAACCATTTGACACGAAAATGGAGGCTTGGGCATTACACGATAGGGAGCCATTGGTTGGTCTATGACTTGCCTGGAGGGGCCAACCCTTCTATCTTGCATGGAAAGCTCAGCACTTGACGGAGATAGTTGGTTAGGTGAGTACATTGACACTTGATGGGGAGCTGATAGCTCAGATATTGCTTGAGAAGGAGCCGATGTTAGGCCTATGGCTTGTCTTGAAGGTCCAGCCATTGCGGATTGCATGGAAGGCCCCGTAGCTAGACTGGGGCTTGAAGGGTGCGCATTTTTGGACTGTAATAGGACCACAGAAGGCCCCGCAGCATAACAGGGGTTCAAGGGGGCATTATCTTGTCCGTGTAGCGTGGGGATAGTCACACTCTCACATTGTTCATGGAGTGCAGATGGACCTGTATCCCTCCTGCTTTGTTTTGGCGTCGTGTAAGGGCCAACATACTTAATAATTGATGGTCTCACGGGGGCTGCCTCGTCCTCTCTTGCCATCTTCAATGGAGGGGGGTCAATACATTCTTCACAATTGACCTTAAAAAAGAAGAGAAAAGAGTTAGTATACATGTCTTCGACAAGTTTATATTAGGTTAAAAAATAGTTTTGTTTGAGATATTTCTATAACCTGGTCCTGAATAATCAAAAAAGCAAAAAGACAAAAGTAAAAGGCTCTCTAACAGCTGAAAAATAGCTTATTTGATTGAAAAAAATTTACTCACGTCTTCAAATTGATCAACCATTTGACACGACCTGTATCCCTCCTGCTTTGTTTTGGCGTCGTGTAAGGGCCAACATACTTAATAATTGATGGTCTCACGGGGGCTGCCTCGTCCTCTCTCGCCATCTTCAATGGAGGGGGGTCAATACATTCTTCACAATTGACCTTAAAAAAGAAGAGAAAAAAGTTAGTATCGAAATAATTTCCCCCTTTTTTTACAGAAGGAAAATTAGTACTCCCCCTAGCCATAATTTTGTCTAGAAAAGCATTTATCACTAAGAAGCCCCCTCCCCCCCCTTTTCAGCAATGTCCTAAAAATAATGGTAGCAATTATTTTTTGGGGAATAACTTGTTTCGCTCTTACATAGAAAATAAAATTCCAATGTCATAATTATTAATTTTGAAAACAATTTTTTCTCCGCTATTTCAAGACAACACAGAATTACGCAAACACGTTGAAATCCTAGATAGGCTTAAACCGCTAATGTAAACACAACAGGAAAAATGGGATGCCAAAATTATTTATAACCTTGCGCGGAGAGCTTATGTCAAAACAGAGCGGTTTAAGACAGAAGTCAGTGGACACTAGATCACAATACAGAAAAGCCAAAATTTATCGAAAAGAGGATTATTTCTATTGCAAGAACTATCGTTGTAAAACAGTGGGGGGGGGGTGTGAGGGGGGGTAGGTAGTAAAAAGAACACCTTTTACGTTATCGAGCGCGTAGACAGATAGCCGGGGGGAGTTGTGGGGGGAGGACTTACCTAAATAGACTGGAGGGTGATCATGGAAAATAATTTTATTTTGAAAATAAAAAATTAAAATATAATAACACAGAACTCAAATTATAAATTGTGGTTTTCAAGGCTTCAAACTCATTAATAACATTCAGTCTTGTTCCTACTGTGTCAGACTACTTCCTGATGATTTAATCACAATGCATGCCCTTTCTATATGAAATCCCAAGGGTGAATTGCGATGTAATGGGGAAAACCATATGTAAGCGAGCCTCTGATTGGTCTAGAAGGAGATGTAACCGAGTCTCTAATTGGCTTAGAAGGAGACATGTGATCCTGTTTCCTATTCCTGGATCATAACATTCTCCCCTAGCGTGCACTTGGCCAAACAGCAACAACAAATAAATCGACCTTTGAAATTTAGTTCCCCTTGATGAATATATTCCCCTAGCGATTATATAAATCACCCCTCGTGTCGTTACACTGGTCCATACAACAACAACAACAATAAATAAATCGACCTTGACATTATCCATCAGATATTAATAAACCAGGAATAAATGGAGTCCCGTTTGATGTTAGAGTCAATTGTAGATGATAGCATGGTGTTCGTTCAGTATTCAATGCCCATAAATGGAACCCTGTCATGAGTCCTAGATCAATAAAATTCCCAATCGATTACGCAATCAATTTCTCAGAAATCCATTTCCCCTAGGGAGGCTATGCCCATATTTGGTGCCCCGTCGGACTGACAGCACAGGTGTTCTCCCTAAGGACTCTATGCCCAAATATGGACTCCCGTCACGACTATAAGATAGCTTTCTACTTGTATGAAACTAAATTAAACACCTATATTTGTGTCCAGATTCTGAAGAGGGTGTATGCTGTTACAAATTGCTGAAAATTTTTCTCCAGCAAACAAATAGCAGGCTAAACTATAAATTCTTAAAAAAACAAGAAGGTTTAAAGTATTATTTTCTTTTTTTCTGAAAAGACTATGTCAATATAAAACGAACAAAAATTAATAAAAGAAAATTCCACAAAACAAGTTTTTCAAAGAAAAGTGAAGAACTCCATTAAACAAAAAATGAGCAAAAATAAAATCAAATAATATACCAAGCGTGAAACTACCACAAATCAGCATCGATAAACAAATGAAACCCAAAACGAGCCAAAATTATAATAAATAACCGAGTCAAACTCAAAACGAATAGAAATTACCATAAGCTCGTCTCAAAACCCCTATGCCTTCCCAAGGTTAGAACATCAATCAATCAATCAATTTATTAATACTAAAAAAAAAAAACAATTACAAACTTAAAATTTATTGCACTTTACTGAAAAAAATATAAATGTTTTTACTTTTATAACTTTTATGAATCAAATATTATTAACATTTTGATTGCTAAATTTCAGTATATGTATATCAAACTGACAATGTACATTCATTTGTATTTTTTTCAGTAAAGTGCAAATTATGTTCTGACTTGGGAAGGCATAGGCCTTGGGAATGGGACAAAATCGCCGAAGAATTGAAGAAACATGTTTCACGTCATGGAATCCCAAAGGAAATTTTAACAGATAATATAACCAATTTTATATCGAAAATTATACGAAATTCTCGGCATTAAACAAGTATTAAGTACTCCGTTCCATCCTCAGGCAAATGAAGTGACTTAAAGATTTAACAGGACCCTGATTAGCATGTTGAGACGTTTTGTAAGAGATGATCTAAATCAATGGGACAGAATACTTCCTTATGTCTTTTTTTCATACAGGGAAACTCCACACCCAGCTAAATGGTTCTTGTCATTTGAATTACTATATGGGACAAACCTGAGGGGGGTATTACATATTTTAAAGGGAGCATGGGAGAATGATGAGAAAAATAAAGAAACTGTGATAACACACTTGCTGTCGCTGTGAGAAAAACTGAATAAATATCATGAGCTTGCCAAGCAAGCACAAGGTGAATAAGCAGAAAAAAAATATGCTACGATAAATCTGCCCGAATGCGCGAATTCATGGAAGGGGATGAAGTCCTCATGTTAAATCTTTCAGTCACTTCATTTGTCTGAGGATGGAACGGAGTAGTTCATACTTGTTTAATGCCGAGAATTTCGTATAATTTTCGATATAAAATTGGTTATATTATCTGTTAAAATTTCCTTTGGGATTCCATGACGTGAAACATGTTTCGCCAATTTTTCGGCGATTTCGTCCCATTCCCAAGGCCTATGCCTTCCCAAGACCAGAACATAATTTGCACTTTACTAAAAAAAAAAATACAAATAATGTGCATTGTCAGTTTAATATACATATACTCATATTTAGTAATCAAAATCTTAATAATATTTTATTTATAAAAGTTATAAAAGTAAAAACGTTTATATTTATTTCAGTAAAGTTCAAATTATGTTCTGGCCTTGGGAAGGCATATGGGTTTTGAGCCCAACTCATGGTAATTTCTGTTTGTTTAGAGTTTGACTCGGTTATTTATTATAATTTCTGCTCGTTTTGGGTTTCATTTATTTATCGATGCGGATTTATGGTAGTTTTACGCTTGGTATATTATTTTATTTTATTTTTGCTCATTTTTTGTTTAATGGAGTTCTTTACTTTTCTTTGAAAAACTTGTTTTGTGGAAAAATTTTTTCTTATTCATTTTTGTTCGTTTTATATTGACATAGCCTTTTCAGAGAAAAAGAAAATAATACTTTAAACCTTCTCGTTTTTTTAAGAATTTATAGTTCAGCCTGCTATTTGTTTGCTGGAGAAAAATTTTCAGCAATTTTTAACAGCATACACCCTCTTAAGAATCTGGACACAAATATAAGCGTTTAATTTAGTTTAATACATCCTCTAGTTGACCTGAAATTGAAAACTTGATACTGTTAGCAAAAAAAATCTGTTTACTTTCTTTGATAGCTTGGATACACTTACGCTATTTTGATTTGGTTAAACTTTAAAAGCAGAAGCAGCCCCGAAAGTTTGAACATAATACCCTCAGTCGTTCTTGGGATACTGCTGAGATGCCTTAATGGGAATTAGCATTAACACAGTGCATTTTGATTTAATCTTATAGAAACATTTAGTTTTTAAACATGAAGTCAAATGGGAGTGTGGGCGTAGGAGGGGGTTCAGTTTCCCTTTAATCTCTTTCGACTATTAAAAAGGGCATCAGCCCTTTCTATTTTCAATCGAAAGAGCCCCTTTCGAAGTTCCTACGACAACTCCTTCGATACAAAGTGCCCTGGTCTAAACAACAACAACAGCAAAAAATAATAGATTATACCCACATCAATCTTTACTATAAAAATGTCAAGCCTTCCCATCACTTTCGACTATTAAAAAGGCCAATAGGCCTTTCGATTTCCACTCGAATGAGCCCTTTTTGAGTTTCTACGACAACACTTTCTATAAACACCTTATAAGCCCCCAGGGCATAAATTAAAACCTTTACCCTATGGGCTCTGAGGGTGGTTGCCATCCTAAAATCTAATTTCCAGCACTTTCAACTACGTTAAACAAAATGGCTATCTCAAAATTTTAATTTGATGTGTCTTGGAAAATGGGGGGGGGGGAGAGGGGCGTTAGTCTTTCTCCATTCACTTTCAACTATTAAAAAAGGCACTAGCCTTTTAAATTTCCAATAAAGTGGGCCCTTTTGAAGTTTCTACGACAACGCTTCCAATAAAAACCTTATATGTCCCCAGGGGATTACAACCCTCACCTCCAGGGCTGAGGGGGATCATCCTCAAAAACCCAATTTCGAGAACTTTCTACTACGTTGAACGAAATGGCTATCTCTAATCTTTGATTGAATGTGTTTGAGAAAATGGAGGGCGTGAAAAGGGGGTTAATTACTCTCCATTCACTTTCGGCTATTAAAAAGGGCAATTTCAATTTCCAATCAAATGAACTCCTTTTGAAATGTTTACAACAACTTTCTATATAGACCTTATAAGCCCCCAGGGCATATAAGGTCAACTTACAACCCTTGCACTGAGGGCTCTAATGGGGTTATCATCCTAAAAGACCTATTTTCCAGAACTTTCGACTACGTTGAACAAAATGGATATATCAAAATTTTGATTGGATGTGTTTGGGGAAATGGTGAGCGTGAGAGGTGGGTTCGCTGCCCTTCAATCACTTTTTACTATTAAAAGGGTACTAACCCTTTCAATTTACAATTGAATGAGCCCTTTTTGATGTTTTTACAACATCACTTTCTGTAAAAACCTTACATGCTCCCAGGACCTAACTTAAAACCCTTGCCCTTAGGGTTGTGGAAGGGGGGGGGTTGTGTTCCTTCAAGACCTAATTTACAAAACTTTCAACTACGCTGAATAAAATAGCTATCTAAAAATTTTGATTGGATGTCTTTGGGAAAAAGGTGGGCGTGAGAGGGAGGTTAGTTGCCCTCAAATCACATTCGACTATGAAAAAGTGCACTAGCCTTTTGAATTCCCAATGGAATGAGCCCTTTTTCAAGTTTCTACGACAAAGATTTCAATAAAACCTTATATGCCCCCAGGGCATAACATATAACCCTTGCCCTGAAGACTGTGGGGGGAGTGTCCTGCTCAATGGTATAATTTCCTGAACTTTGAACTGCGTGGAGCAAAATGGCTATCGATAGAATTTGATTGGATATGTTTTGGGAAATGATGGGCGTGGAAGGGGTGTTAGCTGCCTTCCAATCACTTTCAAATATTAAAAAGGGCACTAACCATTTCAATTTCCAATCGAATAAGTGCTTTTTGAAGTTTCTACGACAGCGCATTTTATAAAAAAAACCTTATATGCCCCCAGGGCATAACTTACAACCCATGTCCTGAGGACTGTAGGGAGAGTGTCATCCTCAAAAACATAATTTCTATCTAGAAATCCCCACCAATGAACAAAATCGTTATCTAAAAATTTTGATTGGATGGGTTTGGGGAAAAGGTGGGCGAGAGAGAGGGGCTAGATGCCCTCAAATCACTTTCGACTGTTAAAAAGAGCACTAGACCTTTGAATTTCCAATCAATTGAGCCCTTTTTGAAGTCTCAATGACAAAGATTTCAATAAAAACTTATACGCCCCCAGGGCAACTTATAACCCTTGCCCTGAAAACTGTGGGGGGAGCGTCCAGCTCAAAGGTATAATTTCCTGAACTTCAGCTGCGTGGAAAAAATGGCTATCTCAACATTTTGATTGGATGGGTTTTGGGTAATGATGTGCGTGGAAGGGGTGTTAGTTGCCTTCCCATTACTTTCGACCATTAAAAAGGGCACTAGCCATTTCAATTTCTAATCGAATGAGCCCTTTTTGAAGTTTTTACGACAACGCCTTCTATAAAAACTTTATATGCCCCCAGGGCATAACTTACAACCCTTGTCCTGAGGGCTGTGAGGGGCTGTCATCCTCAAAGACCTAATTTACCGAACTTAAAACTACGTTGAATAAAAGGCTATCTCAAAATTTTTATTGGATGTGCTTGGGGAAAAGGTGGGCGCGAGAGGGTGGTTAGTTGCCCTCCAATCTCTTTCGACTATTAAAAAGGCACAAGCCCTTTGAATTTTCAATCGAATGAGCCTTTTTTTAAGTTTTTACTACAACATCTTCTATAAAAACCTTATATGCCCCCAGGGCATAACTTACAACCCTTGCCCGGAAGGCTATGGGGGATTGTGTTCCTAGGAAAAATTCTATTTGGAAATCAACTACGCTGAACAAAATGGCTATCTCAAATTTTGATTCGATGTGTTTGGGGGAATGATGGGCGTGGGGGGGGGGGGCTAGTTGTCCTCCAATCACTTTTGACTATTAAAAAGAACACTAGATTTTTGAATTTCCAATCGAGTGAGCCTTTTTTTTTCTACGACAATGCCTTCTATAAATACCTTATATACCCCCAGGGCATAACTTACAACCCTTACCCTGAAGGATGTGGGGGAGTATCCTCCTCAAAAACATAATTTCTATCAGGAAATCAACTACGATGAACAAAATGCCTATCTCAAAATTTTGATTCGATGTGTTTCGGGAAATGGTGGTCGAGGAAGGGGTGTTAATTGCCTTCCAATCACTTTTGGCAATAAAAGATGGCGCAAGCCACTCCAATTTCCAATTGAATGGGCCCTTTTTGAAGTTTTTATGACAACTTCTTCGATAAGACGTATCTTGTTCTAAAGGAAAAAAAAATAATAAATGTTACATTGTGCCAACATCGTTCTTATATGCCCTCATTGCATATTTTAAAACCCTTGCTCCGAGGGTTGTGAGGGAATGTCCTCCTCAAAAACATATTTTCTATCTGGAAATCAAACAACGCTGAACAAAATGGTTATCTCAAAATTTTGATTAGATGTGTTTAAGGGAATAATGGGCGTGGGGGTTCTAGTTGCCCTCCAATCCCTTTTGAATATTTAAAGTGGCACTAGTCCTTTGAATTTCCAATCGAATGAGCCTTTTTTAAGTTTTTACGACAACGCCTTCTATAAAAACCTTATATTCCCCCAGGGCATAACTTAAAACCCTTGCCCCGAGGGTCGTGGGGGAGTGTCTTCCTCAAAAACATATTTTCTTTCTGGAAATCAACTACGCTTAACAAAATGGCTATCTTAAAATTTTTATTTGATGTCTTTTGGGGAATGATGGGGGTGGGGGGGGGGGGGGCTATTTGCCCCCTCCAATCACTTTTGACTATTAAAAAGGGCACTAGGCTTTAGAATTTCGAATTAAATGAGCCTTTTTTGAAGTTTCTACGACAACACCTATTATAAAAACCATATATGCTCCCGGTTCATAACTTAAAACCCTTGCACCAAGGGTTGTTCGGGATTGTCCTCCTCAAAAACATACTTTCTATCTGGAAATCAACCACGCTGAACAAAAAGGTCATCTTAAAATTTTAATTGGATGTGTTTGGGGGAATGATGGGCGGGGGGGGGGCTATTTGCCCTCCAATCCTTTTGACTATTAAAAAGAGCACTAGCCACTCCAATTTCCAATCGATGAGCCCTTCTTGAAGTTTCTATGACAAATCCTTCGATGCGAAGAGCCCGGGTATGGAGGAAAAAAAAAATAATGTATGTGGCAACATCATTTTTTACCTAGGCAGCGCTATTGCGCTGCCTATGATTACCATTAATTTGCATAGATGTCTCTAAGACTTTCAATCACATTTTCTCTGGGGAACAACTACTCTGTGGAGTAAGCAATGCGTCCAGAGAACATCATGTGTTCTCTTTTTCATTATTGCTAGAAGGCCATTTTTTGTCCTGATATTGACTTTGTACTGTCTCTACAAGGCCAAACGCAATTTTTCCACAGTATGCCTTTCTGATTCATAAATTATGAATAATATTAACATTTCACTGGATGTGGCTTTGACAAGAATTAGTTTGCAAAATGATATATTGTCAGTTATATTATTGTCTTTAACATATCAAAGACATCCAATTAAATATGCTGTTCTAGCTACATCAGTTCTTTCCTCTAGTTTTAAGACGAATTCTGTAGTCCTTATCTGAGAAACTAATTGAACGGAAAGATCGTCCCTAACAATCATCTAATTGCTTGTCCCTGCACAGAGCTTCTGTTAAGCCAGGCTTCTGTTCAGCATGGGCTGAACAAAAGATATCTTCTGGCAAACCTAGCGTCTAAATCCTGTCAATCACCAGAGTTAAGATATTTTGTGTGACTACGTAGTTTTTATTTTATTGAAGTTTATGTCAATCCTGGCTAATGTTGGCGCTGCCCCTTAGACTAGTTTATGCCTCCTTGGAGAGGCGCGGCTCCTAGTTTGGAAAACACTGGTTTACATTGATTATTTATATTTATTTATTTATTGTTTATATTAATTATTACTTACTTGTGGGTTTTGTTTATTGTTCGATTCCTTTGAATTTTCTATATGTACTGACATTGTTTGTCAATTTCCAAGTCTTTTATTTATATTGATAATTATATGTTTATAGATTTTACTTACTGTTCAATTCTTTTTAATCTCTATTAGTACCATATGTTTGGTTATTCTACAGTCACTTATTAAGCCTATAAATGTAATGCGAGAGACATAAGAGATGGCTCTTCCGAGAAAATCCTTATGAAAAATTACCTAGCCTATGCCACCTTTTAAATCACCGTGGCCAGGTTTTTCTTGCTTTAGACAGATTTAGTTTAGGACTTAGATAAAATGATATGATTTTTATTAAATTTGACAAAAAAAGAAGAAGAAAAAAACACAAAAACAAACAAAAAACGGGATAATTTCCCACTTATCGTGTTAAGTTTCAAGCTTTAATGCAAAAACACAGTTTTCCAAGTGCCGGAACTATTTTATTACATCTTTTATATTGTTTTTAATAATTATGTATTTATATTAATATTCATGATGTGAACCTTTTTAATTCACTACCCCCACCAGGGTCATTTGTTTGATTTAACACGAATAAATCAACTGTTTAACACAAATATATCAATGAATGAAGTGAATGTATTAATTATTTATGATGTTGTTTTTATATTATTGATAAATTTATTGTTCATTGCTAGTATTCATAACTATTTATTTATAAATTCTGCTTATGGTTTGATTATTTTAATTCACCATTTCTACTAAAATCATTTGTTTCAATTTATATCTCATTTTTCTAATCTCTATTTTCGACATGGCTTTAATTTGTGTTACACTTATTATGTTATTTATTGTTTCTTTTATTTTACATTCATTTTTTCTGGCTAGTATTCCCTTTCCTTTAGTTCTTTATTGACTATGCATTACTTAAAAAACTAAAATAAAATGGAATAAGCTATATTAAGGATATTTGCATAGCGGAAGAGAAACAGCAGGTAAACAGAAAATAAAGCGAAATTAAACAAAAGTTTGAGATAAGTGTAGCGTACGACCTAAAAACAAACCCTGTTTCCTATTTTATTAAATTTTCTTCATAGAGTAAATCAACCTTGTTTTACAAAACACCGGTGAAGCCACGACTAACGTTCAACAAAAAAAACGAAGTAAAAAAGAATAATAATTTCTTGGTTTTCTTCGCTGTTTTGTCGAACGTCAATTATACGTCCAGCTTACCAAATGACCATGTGACTCAAGTTGTTTAAGATTTTTCCATTCTGTTAAAGAATATGTAAATCTAATTTGTCAATTAATTATCTCGATACTGTAAAAGTAAACGAATTCTTCTGCCATCTTTGCGGTTTATCCAGACTCGTGATTCCCAGCTTGAGGAGTAGCCCCATTTTGGAGGCATAGCAATATTTTGATGGGACATGGGCAGGGCCTGCATCCTTTGGCGGACTATAATTTTGAAAAAAAGTAATGTAAGTGACTTCACATTCATATGCATCTAAAGAGCGAAAAAAAAACACATGATAGTATTGCAACAGCGACATACATTGTAAAAATAAAAGATGTCGTATAATATTTTTCATTAGTATAAATTATGCCTTTAGGATGAACCGAAAAAAGAGACCAAGTTAATAGCTTCCTTCAGGTGAATACTCATAAAATTTTGAAATACCAATACTGAAATACCACTAGGAGCCATCTGGATTTTAGAAATGCCTAGATGGGACATGGCTCGAAATCGGTTGGGAACCATTGATCTACGCTTAAGTATGTAGTCTGAAGGCACTTTTATCCAAAAACTGGGTTTTATTGCATCAGGATTTTAGAAATTTCTTGGTGGGGCATGGCTCAAAATCGGTTGGGAACCCCAGATCTACACTTAGGTACTTGGTCTGGAGGCATATTTATCCAAAAAAACTGGGTTTCAATTCATCAGGATCTTCGAAAAGTCTTGGTGCGACATGGCCCGAAATTAGTTGGGAACCACTGATCTATCTTTATTAAGTACGTGGTGTGAAAGCACTTTTATCCAAAAACTGGGTTTCAATGAATCAGGATTTTAGAAATATCTTCGAGGGGCATGGCCCGATATCGGTTGGGAACCACTGATCTACACGTAGGTATGTGGCCTGAAGGCACTTTTATCCAGAAACTGTTTTTCAATGCATCAGATTTTTAGAAATTTCTTGGTGGGGCATGGCCCAAAATCTGTTGGGAACCACTGATCTACACTTAGGTAGTCGTCTGAAGGCATTTTTATCCAAAAACTGGGTCTCAATGCATCAGGATTTTAGAAATTCCTAGGAGAGGCATGGCCTGAAATCGGTTGGGAACTACTGATCTATGCTTAAGTATGTGGTCTGAAGGCACTTTTATCCAGAAACTGGGCTTCAATGCATCAGAATTTTAAAAATGTCTTGGTGGGGCATGGCCCGAAATTTGTTGGGAACCACAGATCTACACTTGAGTACTTGGTCTGGAGGCATATTTATCCAAAAATACTGGGTTTCAATGCATCGGGATATTAGAAATGTCTTGGTGGGACATGGCCCGAAATCGGTTGGGAACCACTGTTCTATGTTTATTAAGTACGTGGCCTGAAAGCGCTTTTATCCAAAAACTGTGTTTCAATGCATCAGGATTTTAGAAAAGTCTTAGTGGGGCATGGCCCGATATCGGTTGAGAACCACTGATATACACTTAGGTATGTAGCCTGAAGGCACTTTTATCGATAAACTGTTTTCAATGCATCAGATTTTTACAAATATCTTGGTGGGGCATGACCCGAAATTGGTTGGGAATTACAGATCTACACTTAGGTACGTGGTCTGAAGGCACTTTTATCCAGAAATTGGATTTCAATTCATCAGGATTTTAGAAATGTCTTGGTAGGGCATGGCCAAAAGTCGGTTGGGAACCACAGATCTACACTTAATTACGTGGTCTGACGGCACTTTTATCCTAAAACTGCGTTTCAATGCATCCGGATTTCAGAAATGTCTTCGTGGGGCATGACCAAAAATATGTTGGGAACCACAGATCTACACTTAGGTACGTGGTATGAAGGTACTTTTATCCAAAAACTGGGTTTCAATGCATCTTGATTTTAGAAATGGTTTGGTGGGGCATGGCCCAAAATTAGCTGGGAACCACTGATTTACACTTGGGTACCTGGTCTGAAGGCAGTTTTGTCCAGAAACTGTTTTTCAATTCATCAGGATTTTAGAAATGCCTAGGTGAGGAATGAGTTAAAATGGGTTGGGTACTACTGATCTAAACTTAAGTATGTGGTCTATAGACACTTTTATCAAGAAACTGTTTTTCAATACATCAGAATTTTAGAAATATCTTGGTAGGGCATGGTCCGAAATTGGTTAGGAACCACAAATCTACACTTAGGTACGTAGCCTGAAGGCACTTTTATCCAGAAAGTGTTTTTCAATGCATTAGATTTTTAGAAATATCTTGGTGGGGCATCGGTTGGGAACCACAGATCTACACTTAGGTACGTGGTCTGAAGGCACTTTTATCCATAAACTCTTTTTCAATGTATCAGGATTTTAGAAATGCCTAGGTTGGGTATGGCCGGAAATTGGTTGGGAACCACAAATATACACTTAAGTGCGCGGTGTGAAGGCACTTTTATCCAAAAACTGGGTTTCAATGCATCACGATTTTAGAAATACCTAGGTGAGGCATGGCCTGAAATCGGTTGTGAACTACTGGTCTACACTTAAGTATGTGGTCTGAAGGCACTTTTATCCAGAAACTGGGTTTCAATGCATCAGGATTTTAATATCTTGGTGGGGCATGGCCCGAAATCGGTTGGGAACCACTGATCTATCTTTATTAAGATAGATCTGAATGCACTTTTATCCAAAAACTGGGTTTCAATACATCAGGATCTTAGAAAAGTCTTGGTAGGGCATGGCCCGAAATCGGTTGGGAACCACAGATCTACACTTAGGTACGTGGTCTGAAGGCACTTTTATCCAGAAACTGGATTTTAATGCATAAGGATTTTAGAAATGTCTTGGTGGGGCATGGCAAAAAATTGGTTAGGAACCACAGATCTACAATTAAGTACGTGCTTTGAAGGCACTTTTATCCTGAAACTAGGTTTCAATGCATCCGGATTTTAAAAATATCTTGGTGGGGCATGGCGGGAAATCGGTTGGGAACCACAGATCTACACTTAAGTACGTGGTCTGACGGTACTTTAATCTTGAAACTGGGATTCAATGCATCAGGATTTTGGAAATGCCTAGGTTGGGCATGGCCGGAAATCTGTTGGGAACCACAGATATACACTTAGGTACGTGGTGTGAAGGTACTTTTATCCAAAAACTGGGTTTCAATGCATCAGGATTTTAGAAATACCTTGGTGAGGCATGGCGTGAAATCGGGTGTGAACTACTGATCTACACTAAAGTATGTGGTCTGAAGGTACTTTTATCCAGAGACTGGGTTTCAATGCATCAGGATTTTAGAAATGTGTTGGTTAGGCATGGCTCAAAATCGTTTGGCAACCTCTGATTTACGCTTGGGTACGTGGTCTGAAGGCACTCTTTTCCAGAAACTGGGTTTCATTGCATCAGGATTTTAGAAATATTTATCAGGCATGGCCTGATTTCGGTTGGGAACTACTGATCTACATTTAAGTGTGTGGTTTGAAGGCACTTTTATCCAGAAACTGGGTTTCAATGCATCAGGATTTTAGAAATGTCTTGGTTGGGCATGGCCTGAAATCAGTTGGGAACCACTGATCTACACTTAGGTAGTCGTCTGAAGGCATTTTTATCCAAAAACTGGGTTTCAATGCATCAGGATTTTAGAAATGCCTAGGTGAGGCATGGCCTGCAATCAGTTGGGAAGTACTGATCTACACTTAAGTATGTGGTCTGAAGGCACTTTTATCCAGAAACTGGGTTTCAATGCATCAGGATTTTAAAAATATCTTGGTGGGGCATGACCCGAAGTTTGTTGGGAACCACAGATCTACAAGGTACGTGGTCTGAAGGCACTTTTATTCTGAACCTGGGTTTCAATGCATAAGGATTTTAGAAATGTCTTGGTAGGGAATGGCCTGAAATCAGTTGGGATCCACAGATTTAAACTTAGGTATGTGGTCTGAAGGCACTTTTATCCAGAAACTGGATTCAATGCATAAGGATTTTAGAAATGTCTTGGTGGGGCATAGCCAAAAATCGGTTGGGAACCACAAATCTACGCTTAGATACGTGGTCTGAAAGCACTTTTATCCTGAAACTGGGTTTCAATGCATCAGGATTTTAGAAATGTCTTGGTAGGGCATGGCCTGAAATCGGTTGGGAACCACAGATCTACACTTAGTACGTGGTCTGAAGGCACTTTTATCCAGAAACTGGATTTCAATGCATAAGGATTTTAGAAATGTCTTGGTAGGGCATGGCCCAAAATCGGTTGGGAACCACAGATCTACACTTAGTACGTGGTCTGAAGGCACTTTTATCCAGAAACTGGGTTTCAATGCATCAGGATTTTAGAAGTTTTTTGGTGGGGCATAGCCCGAAATCGGATGAGAACCACTGATTTTTACTTAGGGATAGATCTCACGTCAAAATCTTTGATATGAAACATTTTCTTACGAAATTGGCTAAACTGGCTAAAAATTACCCTCGTTTGTTTGCTTGATGATTTTTTTTTCTTCGTTTTCTTCGTTTTATTCTTGTCGAATGTAATGAGTAGCCAGTACCGTGTTTTTAAGTGACGTCTATGAACACACACAAAAAAAAGAGATTCGACAAAAAAAACAAAAAAAACAAACAAACAAAACGAAGAACAAAAATCATCAAGAAACCAAACGAGGATAATTTTTTAAATAATTTTGCATTCAAAATTTTACGTGTATTCACCCAAAAGGAAGCCATTAACTTGGTATCTTTTTTGTTCGTCCAAAAGGCATATTTTATACTAATGAAAAATATTATACAACACCTTTTATAAAAGGTAGGATGTCACCTAAATAATTTTTTTTATCAAAATTACAGTCTGCCAAAGGATGCAGATCCTTTCCATGACCCACCACAATATTGCCATGCCCCATAGGGCATGCACCCCATAATGGGTAAAAGAACAGAAACTAAATTTAGAGAAGTTGAATTTGACTAGAAAACACACATTTTAAAGTTTTCCATAATTGAGACAATATATATATATATATATATATATATATATATATATATATATATATATATATATATATATATATATATATATATATATATATATATATATATATATATATATATATATATATATATATATATATATATATATATATATATATATATATATATATATATATATATATATATATATATATATATATATCACTATATATATATCTATCTATACATCATATCATATATATATATATATATATATATATATATATATATATGTTTGGTGTTCAGCCCGTGCCCGCTTAAGCCTGTCATAGACCTAAATCACTTAAATATTAAGCTACTCCTTGAGAAAAAGTGGTTAACATAAAAAATACGGAGACGGGGGGGGGGCAAAATCACAACAGATTAACAGCAAAACAGTTGAAAATCAAAGCTAGAAGGTATTTTTTTGCAAATTACTGCTTTTAGACAGCATAGGTTTTGGTTACTAGTGTAAAAAATAAATACTATCAAAGCACGTTTCACGTATTGTCACATCACATATTGCACTTTTCGAACGCTATTATCATAGCTCTTCGGTTATCTTTTATTGTTTTATGACAAAAATCATGTCGCAACCGCTAAAAAATTTGGGCAGATAATTCATAAGTCAACTAATTAGCTAACATCCCCCCTTCGAGTTGAATCCATTGAACTTCTTTTAAAGGAATCACTAAAGTAGATTAAAAGTTCAGGTGGTGAACCCAAATAATGTTTAATCTAGGATCGTTCTGAAATATATAATCAACATGAAATATTCAATGAATACTGGAACATTTTGTAAACCCAGGTCAAAAGTCAGGAATAGATCGTATGTTTACAATCTGTACTTTTGTTATTGTTGTCTTTTTTTGTTCGAAAAACAAGACAAATTTTTACGACAAACTAGACTACAAAATTAGATAATTTAGCTATGATGAAAATGAAATTTTTTAATTCACTTATTGCTTTTTTTAAAGCTCTTTCATATTACAATAGTCACGTCTTGGGCAAATTCCATTTTGAGCACTTAAAGTGCTAAGAGGGCTTAAAAAATCATGTAGTCCATTAAAGTTCAAACGTATGTTTCTAAAACATTATGGCTGGTGAGAAATAAATTGTCAATTTGTAGCTGAATCAATAATGGTAATTATTTTATTTCTTAGTCTTAGAAACAAAATGTTGTTTTGAACCCCTCAATGATGCCAGAAACCCCTCAATGATGACATCATCTTTGCTGTGATATCATTTTAAGGGGTTTTATGCAGCCATTGCTATTAGCGACTAAGTTCTTTTATACATCAAAGACGCATATAACGTCATTTTAGAACATGAAATAATCACTGAATATGACGTCATAGGAAAAAGAACATAAATAGCAGCAGCGAAATACATCAGCGTCATATGCAAAGGTGAATTTGATTCAGTGACATTGTTTATATATTAGATAAAAATTGAAGTTATGAAGAGTTTTGCCAATTGTATTACAGCTCTTCTATACGGAAGCCATGATTCTATGGAACGTCAGCGCTTCAGCAGAAGCTACGTTTTAACAAAAAAAGAATTTGGAAAAAACAAATATGGGAGTCTTTATATTACCGTCAGAAAGGAGGACAATAGAAGTGTAGCAGTCAAGAAGGTTAAATCGAACCAAAAGTTAAATGCAGAAAATGAGATCAATTTGTTGAGCCTAGTGAATGATATAAATGGATGTATAAAAATGCTTGATTGTTACAAAATTGGAAACAAGTTCTGGATTGTTACGGAATACCCTCCAGAGTCAATAACTTTGAAAGACTTCCTCAGTCAAAACAAATGTTTGAGTGAATACAGAGTTGCCAATATTTTCCGGTATATCGTGACATCAGTTATGGAGATGAAACATGCTGGTGTAGCTCATAGGTCTCTAAGATGTGAAAACATTCTTATAGATAAAAACGATAAAATAAAAATTTCTGACTTCGGCATTGCCGCAGAATTTGAAAAGGCAGATGAAAAGCTCGGCTACGTTGACTATGAACTGAACAGCACGATAGACCCGGTAACAACTTGGTCGTTGGGCATAATCCTTGGAGCGCTATTGATTGGCAAAGACCCTTACGATTTCATCGAAAATTATCATCCACGTGCCATCAAAGATAAAATATTCAAGGAACTGATGGACTCTAAAATTTCAGGCTTGTCCCAAGAGTTACTTAGGGATTGTTTGGACCTAGATAGTTTAAAGCGACCAAGTGCTTCGGAAATTCTACAGCGTTACTGGCTTGATTTATCATATCATCCAACAGAAGACAGATATGAATCTAGAGGCTGTTGGTGTTGCCCAAGTGAATTTTAAAGGCGAAATTTCATTATTAGTGGAGATAATGTACTATTGATGTTATGGTTTTATTGGAGTTAATGATTTATTGGCAATATAATGTACTTTGGTTTTATGTTACTTCAGCAACCAATCTTAAAGTAATGGTACAAAAGTTTTTAGTTCAAGAAAAAGAGCTAAGGTTAAGGAAGAGACAGAGCCCCTGAATACACAAAAGAATTTCTGTTTGCTCCAAGTTTTAATGTCACTCTTTACTTTAATTTGAAAAAGAAAACGTAATATTGGGAAAAGCTTAACAAAAACACAATTGATTTAGAAGCCTTATGTCTCAAAGTAATTTGATGAAATTCTAGTCAAATTTTTTCGATTTTTAGTCCTTTGTGAAGTTATTGTTTTAAATAAAATATATAGATATACAACAAAATATACAACTCTCCCTCTGTAATTGAAGGTATTCGCTAATATTATACCTTATCGCAGATCTGTCATTTAACGACTCTAGTAACACTTAGAAGCTTTGAAGTTATCTACTACCACAACTACCAACTCACCACAGCCCCATGCCACCTGAGGCCAACACAGCTAGACACGCTCCTCCTCCATCACAATCTATTCAATGCCTCCCTCTTTACACCCTCCCAGGAAGTTCCTATTTTCCGTAAATACGCACTCCAAGCAATCAAAATTCGAAGTCACAATTTCCCTTGATTCTGGCTTCCTTTAACAGAGCGCCATGTATTCTCATAGACTTACGGGTACAGGAACTAAACATTTCCCTGGAAACTGCTACTTCACCTCCAGTCTTCTTCTTGCAATTTAAAAATACATAATAATCAGTATTTAAGTGGGCTCGAACATTTAGTGAAAAGGCACTGCAGTAAAACGCTTTATGTTTTATGTTTATAGTTAATAGTTCATGTTTATTGTTATAGTTTATGTATAATTTATTAATACTAGCGAACATAAAGGCTAGAAAAGCTAGATATTATGTCCAGTCCTTAAAACTTCAAATACAATTTGTGTGCCTCTTTGAATTTTTAGTAGCAGAATGAGGAATTGTTGCAGAAAATGAAACTTCTAGATGTAAGTAGAGCGGCTTGGCAAATGAAGTGATCATGGTTAGACCTCGGTTCTGCGTTCTATATGCGGTTCATCTTAATTTATAATTGAAAAGCCAAAGCTTTTGATGTATATGAATGCGTATGAATGCGGTCTAATCCAACTGTCCGACTGGTTAGGTCCTGTCTTATCAATAAAGGTTGACGACACTTGTGCCTTTTGGCAATCAACATTTGCCCAAAGATATAAAAGGGAGTCTTTGAATGTGGTAGAAAGACACTATTAGAAAAGGTATAGAGGAAGCGAAAATTTCACAGGGAGGGGGGGACTACGGAGTGAAGATCAATAAGGAAGGGAATTGAGGAGGAGTTTGTGTAGTGGCGCAGGCTTAAGAAAGAATGGTTCCTTCAGGAGTTGTTAGTAGCAGTGGTAGATAGATGGCTTCCATTAAACGATGACTATCCTACAGTTCTTCAAGTATCCCCAAATTTCCGAATATTAGGGAACCCGGATTGAAATTAGTAGTTTGTGCCTAATGTCAACCCAAACATGGAACGATTATCGCCTCTTTATAGCTGTTTTATAATCAGCTGATCATTGTGTGATTATACAGTAACTATTTTTGAGCTGTTAAGATGCCAAGCTGACCAACTTCAAAAAGCAATCAGAGAAAGAAAGAACCCATTACTTGGCATTGATTTTGAATGCACTAATCACCTCAGGAGAAAATTTCCAGCAATTTCTTATGTTGATTTGTGTTCTTTAGCACACAAAGATACATTGTGATAAGTGCATTTTAATGTTAGCTTAGTTAAATTGATTTCCAAAAATATCAAATATTACTGAACAACAAAAACGTTGAAAAATAAATATAGGAAAATAAATAAAATATGAAATCTGATCAATAAAAATATTGTTGAACAACTGATTTTTTTTATATTTTTAGTTATTTTTCTTGTTTTTAGGGAATACCCCAATGACTAAACAAAGCTAAGTCAGTAAACTGCTTCGATGTTGAAATCTAAGAAAATAAAAAGTTGACCTGGTCCTTTTGGCTTCCACAAGGCTCATTTGCTCTTTTTTTTCTTTTTGTTGGTAAGCAGCTTCTTTTATTTTTCAGGTCGATTTGATAATATTTCTACATCTTACAAATATCAAAGAGGCAATTAATTATTATCACATGGTGAAGCCATAGGATGTGTCCTAGAACTTAATCATCATTTATGGTTATGAATTATTCTGCGGATGAACACGTTGTGCGGATAAACGATGGTACGTTGACGAAGATTGTTTTTATCGGTCAGCCTTCTAGGGCTAAACGGAAAACAGGTCATCCGGGGTTAGGGTGGGAGGATGTCATAAAGAATTATTTTAAGTAAATGGGAGCTTCCTCGGAGGTTGTAAAGAGGGGGGCTTTAAATAGATTGGGATGGAGGAGGAGCGTGCGATGCTGTGTCAGCCTCAGATGGCTTGGTGCTGAGGTGAGTTGTTAGTAGTAGTAGCAATAAATTTTGGTACTGGTGCACTATATGGACCTTTACAAGGAAACCAGTCACGAAAAACCTGTTTTTGACGGGTTAATTCAAGACTGCTATAGAGTAATGGTATGCATAGCGAAGTTTTCATTGCGTTGCGATATTTAAACTGTTGTTTTGGGGGTTTAGGGGGGAAGGTACCTAGGTTAGGTTAGGTTGCGTATTTAATATATGCTATGCTTTAAAGAGCTAAATTTCTCAACTTCAATTCCAGGCTGACACTAATACAAAATATTTTTTATTTATCTGTTATCATTATAAACATTCAGCAATGTTCTCATTCATTCAGCAGAGTTCTCATTCAGCATCCGCCAGTGAAGGTCACATATATTTTGTAAAGGATTAAAGAGTGACACAATTTTGTAAAGGATTAAATCTTACGCAATTACCTGAATGCACTCAAATATTGGAGATTGGATTTGTTGACTGGATTGTCATTACTCAGTAACGTCACTGATTAGTTATTGTTACAATGCAAGCGGATAGAGGTCATTCGACAATGATCAGTCAGTTTCTACGAGATATAAATTTTAAGTTAGATTTGCTGCCGGAATTGACATAACAATTGGACACTCTCCCATAACGCGTGGAAAGTATAACTTCTTTAGAGGCATAGCTGGCACAAGTGAATGTTAAGCTAAAATCGAACATAGAAGCTAACGAGAAACTGAAGAGTGAATTGATACTGGTCCGCCAAAATTTACAGTCAGCCACGCTTAGAGCTGACCGTTTAAAGGATGAGTTGCGGCGCAGCAATGTTATAATCTACAACTTTGAGGCGGTGGACCCGAGAAGGTATACCCTTAGTGAAGAGATTATGAAGGTTTTGAACGACGGAATTCCCAATTTGCGCCTAACCCGCAGTGATGTAAGAGACTCTTTGCGATTGAAGGCGGGTCCTATTGTGCTAAAGCTGAATTCGTTGGATGTAAGAAATATGATTTGAAGGGGAAATCCACTTCTACGAGAATATGGACTTTCTGCTGCACCCGATTATAGCCCCGCCCAGCGTGAAGCTGGAAAGCACCTCAGAGTATCAATGAATAAAGCTCTTTCTGAAGGTCATTCTGCCTATCTCGGGGGTGTCAAACTCTATGTGAACGATTTTATGTTTAAATATGATGAGCTATCGAATAGGGTTATAAAGGAGACTCCGCGCACCACGTAAAAAGTAAAAAAGGCAAGAGCACCTACTGCAGGCGCTATTAATAAGGGCAGTGAAGTTGTTATTCGAGGAAATGCGGAAGACAATAGTAGAGTGCTAACTTTGCTTGATGCCCTATGAATTCCCATACTATTTGCTTGATGCTCTACACCTTTTCAAAGAGAGTCAGAACTCCCTCACACAGTATCACGTGGACATTGCAAAATCGCGTGGACATTTTAAAAAGCTGGCAAGGTATAGAGCGGGCACGCATATTATTTGGAAGATTGCCTTAACTCGAGAATAGTTTGTTATTAAAAAATTGGATGTTGCAATAAGAATTGTTTGATTGACATTTGCAAAAAGGGGTAAGGGATTTGCGAATTGGACTGTAACTCGGTACTCTTAAGGTGGAGAAAAAAAAGGGTTTAGCATTTGCGAATTGGACTTTACGAACGATATTAATTGATTAACAGGAATAAAAAAAAACAGAGCTAGATAACATTTGCGCATTAGGTTGTATGAAGAAAAAAAAGGGTATAGCATTTGCGAATTGAAGGTTATCAGTTAAGATAGCCCCTTGCCCTGGAGTGTAGCAATCTAAGTGGTATTTTGCTGGCTCAGTGCATATGAAATTAAACCAGCTTATTTAATGATTGAAGTTCGGAAACAAATATGAATTGACATTGCTGTTATTCTTTAATATGTTCTGTATAATACATAAGTGATGTTTGAGCAATATTGTCAGTTTAAAATAGAGTTTAACCTTATAGATTACTAAAATTTGACAATAAGACAGATGTAGATGACAAGAAAAGAATTTTAATAACGGATAGCTTTACTTCTTCGATGTGTACTGTATAATACACAAGTCGTGTTTGAGCAGTTTTTTCAATTTAAAATAGAGTTTAACGTTATAGATTACTAAAATTTGACACTAAGACAGATGCAGATGGCAAGAAAAGAATTTTAATAACGTATAGTTTTACTTCTTAAATGTGTTCTGTATAATACACAAGTGGTGGAGTGATGGGAGCGGGTTGTCTTAGAGTACTTATAGTGTGGTACATAACAGTTCCTCCCTTTCCTCGGAGTCTGTAAAGCTTCAAAGGTTTGCGATGCGTCAAACTTGGCGAGCATGTCATTCGATAGTTTTGTTCCCTCTAGGATTATAATTCTTTTGCCATCGCTATTGGTGAAAACCAATTCGTATTATGCTATAGTTGGTAGAGGGGGAGCAGGAGGAGTGTAGTCAGAAGCGTTTCTAAGGGATTAGCCCTGTTTCCTACGTACAGCTGCCCCTGAACATTTCCTTTTTGACTTCGTTGTTGTCAGAAATGGGATCTCGGTAGCGCTGTTCACGGTCGAAACAGCTGATCGTGGCTCCCCGGCGGCACCGGATGCTTCCCTGGTGGTTGCTATGTTACTGTCTAATTCTGAATCAAAAGCCAGATTTGCAGCTTCGGTTGTTGTGTCTAAAATCAGTCCCTTGTTGTTGGATTCAGACTGATCTGTGGCAGACAAATGAGGCAGGGTGGTAACCTCTGTCTGAGAAATCGTTTTTCCTGAGCTTGAAACATCTTGCGGTTTTGTCACTGATGACAATTCACTGGGGTCAGAATCATACAGAGCCACAAATGGCGCTTCATGGAACTCTGGTTCGGAGCTGAGACCACTATGATTCTTTGATGATCTCTGCCTGGCTTGAAATCGTGTCGCCACAAAGAATTCTTTTGTTTCCGCTTCGGGTAGATCCTGGATATTAATTGGAAGCACGTTCTCTCCGAATCTCGGAAAATTTATTCCCAGTAAAATGTTTTGGGGTAATGTGGGGCAGATCCCTGCTTCAATCCGTTCTTCAAGAATTCTTCCTGCGCGATTCATAAGCTGTATCGTCAGAAGTCCAACGGGACATTTTATTTTGTGCCCTTGCTTTGTAACATACTCCAAAGTTTTCCCAGGGATAGGGTAAACTCCCTTGACCCGTTCTGGGTTTACCATGGTGAATTCACATCCTGAGTCAACCACCAAAGGTAGCATTTGCCCATTGCAGCGAGCCTTGACAACGTATCCAGGCATGGGAGTTGATAGCTCCTCCACCAGGTTAGATGCATGTATCCTTTCCTTTTTTGGCTCTTGGGTTTAGCGTTTGCTTACCCTACATTCCTCTGATGTATGTGACGTTGAGTTAGGATGGTAACAGCTACGTTTTGGTGAGGGTTTGTCTTCCAGACCAGGAATTTTTTGAAGTTTTGTGAAAGGTCCCTTTGTTCGAGGTACCTCCTTCTTCAACGGTCGTGGAGACTTGTCACAGACCTTGGCCTTTCTGATGCATTCTCACAGGGTTTCGCACCACTCTCACCTAAGAAAACCCTAAGGTGTGGGTTAACAGTTGTAATGAACTGCTCCACTACAATTTTTTTAGGATTTGATCTAATTGACTGGCCAGGTTGGGGCCTGCCGTTTTTTGTTCCACCACCTTCTTAAACAGAGCCATTTATGGGCTGTGGTAGTCGGGAAGTCCCCGTATTCTGTATAAGACTCGCCTGAGCGCTTGCTAGCATTTCGAAATTGTCAGAGAAAAGTCTCGCTATTGACATGGAACTTCTTGAGAATTGTTGTTGTGACCTCGTTGAAGTCACTAGCTTTGAAATTTGGTAGAGCTGTATAAGCCTGCAGATCCTTCCCGAACAGGTTTGGTACAAGCCTGGCTACCTAAACGGCTTGAGGTAAATTGCAGGCAGTCCCAGTTCTTGTAAGCTTCCAAGCTTCCAAAGCTTCCAATTAAGCCTCTAAGTCGTCACCTTCTCTCATTGGGGCCATATAGAAGGTTGTTGCTCTAGACTCAGTGAGAGTCCGAATGCTAGTTTGTACAAGTTCTCGGTCTTGTTGCATCTCCTTCTTCAGGTGATGTACTAGAGACTGCTGGTTTTCATTGTTCAGCTTCCGCTCTACCATTAAAGCTTCTCCTAATGATTTCTGCTGGTTTTCCCCCAAGGTTTTTGTCGACTGAACCACTGAATACTGGTGGGCATCTAGCAATGACTTCAACATAGTATGGTCCATCTTTGACGTTGCTTCTAGATCTTCCCCTTCAGAATTATGCTTGGTTCTTGACCTTGTGTGGTAGGGAACGAGGTCAGTCCTTGGAGCTCTTGCTTCCCTGGATTGTTTTTTCGTTTCCTAGTCGTCTGCCAGCGCAGAAGGTAAAATTATATGGACTTAATTTATGGATGTATAATCGCAAAGGAGCCCGAATTAGAACTTGAACACGTAAAACAAGAAAAAAGTAAAAATAAGAACAAGAAGAGAGAGAGAAGAAAGAAAAAGAAGGTGGATTTCTGTTCAGAATAAACCCGTAAACAGAGAACAGAAAAAAAGTGTGGATTTCTGTTCGGAATTAAACCCGTAAACAGAAATCAGAACGAAACTAAAAAATTTCTATTCGGAACTGAACCCGTAGACAGAAATCAGAAAAAAATGGACTTCTGTTCGGAAGTAAACGCGTAAACAGAATTAGAACGAACAAAAGTGAATTTCTGTTCGGAACTTAACCCGTAAACAAAAATCATCATATAAACAAAAAAATAGATTTTTGTTCGGAATTAAACCCGTAAACAGAGATCAGAAATAGAAAAAATGGACTTCTGTTCGGAAGTAAACCCGTAAACAGAAATTAAAACGAAAACAAGTGAATTTCTATCCGGAACTGAACCCGTAAACAGAAATCAGAAAATAAAAAAGTAAAAAAATGGACTTCTGTTCGGAATTAAACCAGTAAACAGAATAGCGAAACAAAAGTGAATTTTGTTCAGAACTTAACCCGTAAACAGAGATTAGAACGAAACAAAGGTGAATTTCTGTTCGGAACTAAACACGTAAACAGAAATCAGAAAATAAAAAAGTAAAAAAAAAAGGGATTTCTGTTCGGAAGTTAACCTGTAAAGAGAAATAAGAACGAAATAAAAGTGAATTTCTGTTCGGAACTTAACCCGTAAACAGGAATCAGAAATAGAAAACAAGTAAGAGTGAATTATCTGCTCGGAACTAAAAACCGGGAGCAGAGATTTAAAGTAGTCTTTCTTCGGGAACAGAACCCGGAAAGAAAGAACTCACCTTGGAACCGTATCCCTCCGCTGGTGACCAGATATTATAAAGTAAAATCAAAAAGGTATTATGAACCGTTTTAATCTGTAGTCACAATTCAACTAACTATAATATTTACAAAACTTGCTTATATACTATCAATTCATTCCTTCTTCACTCAGCGTGTACTCTTATGTGACGTCAGCCCATGCGATAGGTCACGTAAGCCCTTTGGTATACAACACTGTGGTTACTAAAAATTGTAATGTATAATTGATCCAAGGTATTTGTAACCCCAGAAGATCAATTTTACTTACCAAGTAAATTAAATTATTGATGGGAATTAAATTTAAACTAAATTCATCAAATAGTTTCAAATATAAATTTAAATATAATGTATTGTAAAAAACACTGATATAAATACTTAAACCATTTTGGGTCAAACTAAAAGCTAATATGCATATTAGAAAACGGTGGTGAAAAGGGAAATTTATTTTGTTCAAGACAAAATGAAAAAGAGAGAAAACAGTATAACAAGAATGATTCCCAAAAATTGATATCCTTAAATTCAGACATGGGATGACTTTTGGCCAAAAACAAATAATAACCCTATTGAAACCAATTGAGGTCCTATGGACAGTGTGACCCATAAATAATGGCAGAATAAGAAGACTATTCAAAGTAATTCAAATTTGATGTTCCCAAAGTAAAATATTTGGAGTTGAAACAGCTTTTGCTAGAGGAGGAAGTACCGTGGTAACCATCTAATTAAGTAGAAATCCTTTAATATGAAATAAAATATTTATAACGCGAAAACTTACAAGATGCAAAGTTTGGAAACACTATTTATAATCATAGGCAGCGCGCTAGCGCTACCTAAGTAAAAAACGATGTGGGCACAATGTGTTGTTTTTTTGTTTGTTTTTCTTTGTCCATACCCGGGCACTTCGTATCGAAGGAGTTGTCGTAGAAACTTCAAAAAAGGCTCATTCAATTGGAAATTGAAGTGGCTAGTGCCCTTTTTAACAGTTGAAAGGGATTGAAGAGTAACTAGCCCCCCCCCACGCCCGTTATTTCCCCCAAAAATATAAAATCAAAATTTTGAGATAGCCATTTTGTTCAGCGTAGATGATTTCTAGATAGAAAATAAATTTTTGAGGAGGACACTCCCCAAAAATCCTCAAGGCAAGGGTTTTAAGTTATGCCCTGAGGGCATATAAGATCAATTTTGACAATGTTAAGTTTATTATTTTCTTTAAAGCAGGGCACTTCATATAGGAGGGGTCGTCGTAGAGACTTCAAAAGGGGCTCATTTGATTAGAAATCGAGAGTTCTATTGCACTTTTTAATAGTCGAAAGTGATTGGAGGGCAACTAGCGCCCCCCCTCACGCCAATCATGCCCCCAAACACATCCAATCGAAATTTTGAGATAGCCATTTTGTTCATCTTAGTTGATTTTCTGATAGAAAATGTGTTTTTGAATAGGACACTCCCTCACAACCCTTAGGGCAAAGGTTTTAAGTTAAGCCCTGGGGGCATATAAGACTTTTTATAGAAGACGTTGTCATAGAAACTTCAAAACAGGCACACTCTTTTGTAAATTCAAAGGGCTAGTGCCCTTTTTAATAGTCAAAAATGATTGGAGGGCACCTAGCCCCCCCCCACCCATCATTCCCCAAAACACATCCAATCAAAATTTTGAGATAGACATTTTGTCAGCGTAGCTGATTTCCAGATAGAAAATATGTTTTTGAGTAGGACACTCCCCCACAACCCTCGGGGCAAGGGTTTTAAGTTATGCCCTGGGGGCATATAAGGTTTTTATAGAAGGTGTTGCCGTAGAAACTTCAAAACAGGCTCATTCAATTGGAAATTCAAAGGACGTTTGGCCTTTTAAATGGTCGAAAGTGATTGGAGGGGAAATAGCCCCCCCCCACGCCCATCATTCTCCCAAACACATCCGATCAAAATTGTGAGATAGCCATTTTGTTCAGCGTAAATGATTTCTAGATAGAAAATACGTTTTTGAGGAGAACACTCCCCCGCAACCCTCAGGCCAAAGGTTTTAAGTTATACCCTTGGGGCATATACGGTTTTATAGAAGGCGTTGTCATAGAAACTTCAAAACAGGCTCATTCGATTGGGATTTCAAAGGGCTTGTGCCTTTTTTAATAGTTGAAACTGATTGGAGGGCAACTAGCCCCCCAAGCCCATCATTCTCCCAAACACATCCAATAAGAATTTTGAGATAGCCGTTTTGTTCAGCGTAGGCTAGTTGATTTCCGGATAGAAAATATGTTTTTCAGGTGGACACTCCCCCAGAGGACACTCCCCCACAACCCTCAGGGCAAGAGTTTTAAGTTATGCACTGGGGGCATATAAGTATTTATAAGAAGGTGTTGTCGTAGAAACTTGAAAACAGGCCCATACAATTGGAAATTCAATGGGCTAATTCCCATCTTAATAGTCGAAAGTGATTGAGGGGGAACTTTTCCGTCCCCCACGCCCATCATTCCCCAAAACACATCCAACCAAAATCTTGATATAGCCATTTTGTTCAGCGTAGTTGATTTCCAGGTAGAAAATAGGTTTTTGAGGACGACATTCCCCAACAACCCTCAGGGCAAGGGTTTTAACTTATGTCCTGGGGTATATAAGGTTCTTATAGAAGGTGTTGTCAAAGAAACCTCAAAAGGGGTTCATCTGATTGGAAATTCAAAGGACTAGTGCCCTTTTTGATAGTCAAAACACATGGGAGGGCAACAAACCCCCCCCCCGTCCATCATTCACTCAAACACATTCAATCAAAACTTTTAGATGGCCATTTTGTTTAGGGTAGGCTAGTCGATTTCCAGATAGAAAATATGTTTTGAGAGGGAAACTCCCCGACAACTCTCAGGGCAAGGGTTTTAAGTTATGTCCTGGGGTATATAAGGTGGGGGGGAGGTATATACATTGAGATTTACCAGCATATAGACAGAAATTCACATCGTTTTCAATTTTCTGGAAGCATCCATTTTATAGAATCAAGTTGTATCTTCAAAATCCAATACAAAACTGATGAGAATGCTCGTTCGATACCCGTTTGTTTACCCCCTTGAACAATGGAAATTACTCATTTCTCGCTAGAAGAAAAGGTAGTCAATGTTCCTTGAAATTTAATAGAGAATAACGAGATGCTTCTGTTTCCTTTAAATAGCGGAAAACCCTTTGTCTGTTATGCTACTTGAATACAAAAGCAGAAAATCAATAGGCGTCTAGACTCTATAAAGGTTCTGGTCCTAGAAATAGTGGAAGAATTCTTTGTGTGCAGACAGCAAAAGGCTATGCGTCTGTATAGCATGAAGATATTGGGTATGGTCAGTTTGGACTATATCCTTACTTGAAGGGAACCTGAATTTTTTCTCTGGCCCTCACGCGGTTTTTAAGCGTTTAACATAACTATGAAATACTGTCTAAGTTTGCATCTGGATTTGACGGGTCCCCCAAGAGTTCTTTCCTGGCCCTCGTTGGTTTTTAAACAATCAAAGAAACTATGATGTAATGTCTGCGTTTGCATCTTGACAAGTGGACTCTAACAAGTCCTATTATGTGACAACCAAAAGTAAACAAACCCTGATGCGTAACATCCAAAGAAAGCGTTTGGATAAGTAAATAAACCATATTATGTAACATACAGGTGTTCTATATCGTTAAAGGTGCATGATAGCATTGCGTAAGACCCAGGTGCACGTAATAAGGTCTTGAAGGACTAGTAGCTCCAATGGTACACGCCCTATGGGTGTGTTTAAAAACGTGGAGGCACCACTACTACTATCTTAAAGTATTATAAAATTTAAAACTCTAGCCTTGTTTCTTATTCGTAACTTGTCCCTATTACGTAGAAAAACAATTCTATTCAAGTGTAAAGTTTTATTTTTATTTACTATTTTTTTCTGTCGCTACTTTCGTTTTTTTTATCTTTCGGAGATCGGAATTTAGTAACCTTGGTCCAACTCAGCCATAATAGCAACAAAACAGTAATACTATTTAGTTTATAATAGACAATATCCAAATACACTATTCATTACCGCGACAATTGCGTCCACTCTTCATTTAATAGCTGGATATAGCCCTAAGTTATATACAAAAATTTGCTAACTTTGTTTGCTTTATTTTTCTGCTTCTTTCTCATCAGTAATTATTTCGTAGTACCAAATAATTCCAGGTAAGAAAAAAAAATAATAACAATAAATCGGCAAACTCTTAGACTTAGCTTAGGGTTATATCAGTGGCAGTTTTATGGGGGGACAGAGGGGGTAATGGCCCCGGGCGCAGAAACTTTAGGGACGCAAAATATCAAAAAATTAATCTAACGGTTATAATCATTCTGTTTTTTTGAAATTTAATTTTTATTAAAATAATGGAGAGTTTTGTCTTTACATATACTTAATAAAATGGATGTTTTTCTGATATTATGTATTTGAATTGTGTTAATAACTGAAAATTTTGTTAATAAACGAAAAGTTTTGGGAGACAGAGGGGGGACTAATGAAGATTTTGCCCCGGGTGTATGAGAGGCCAAAACAACCACTGGGGTATATCCAGAAATTTAAAGCAGGATAAGGAGCAATTATAAGAGCAATGAATATTATATTTGGATAGAGTGTCGGATGGGGATAAAATATACTCTTTTGTTGCTATTATAGTTAGTTCCAAAAAGTAATCTTGGACCAGGACTATCCCAACTTGCAACTATAAGTTTCTTCCTTTTCCCCCTAAGTTCTTCTCCTTTTTTCTGTTATAGCTACTTTTGAAAATAATTCTACACCAAGATTTTTTTACTTTAAATTTCTTCCTCCTCCCCCCAAGTGCTCCCCTTTTTTTCTATTATAGCTAGTTTTGAAAAAGAATTCTGCACCAAGACTAGTTTTTATACTTTCGATTTCTTCCTCCTCCCCCCAAGTGATTCCCTATCATTGTTATGGCTAGTAGTGAAAAAAAAATCTTGCATCAAGATTAGGCCACCCCAGATGTTTAGCACTCTAACTTTCTTCTTCCTCTCCAGTTCATCTTCCCTCGTCTGCTTCCTAATTTCACATCACGTTTCTTAATAATTTCACACGGTTCCTGTCTCCTAGAATGTGTTTTTGGATAATACATGATAACGATATCAAGATGGAAACCTTAACAGGTAGACAAGACAAGTTTTTTACGGCCACGTGTGCCCAAAACCTGTAAAAATATATAGCCAAAAGCACATTAGTAGAATTTTAGATTACATTTATGCTTCACAAGTAGTTTAGATTGAACTCTTTAGGATGAAAACTGTTGAATTTCAAAAGTAAGTATGAATTTTAGTCATTTTTGCTCGCATAAGTAACTTAATAAATGATAAATGTTATTGTGAACAATAGTATTTATGAAATTCAGGTTTGAAAAAAAAATCAAGCTTTGACATTCTCCTCCTTTGAAAAAAAACTTGTTTAGATTTTTGTGTGTTCTCAAGATTTGTCCAAAATAACCTTTCCCGGCCTTTTTTTTTTTTTTTTTTTTTTAATTGATAAAGCAGACTAGATCAATTCATAAGATATTCAGAGTTTTCTGAGGATGAGTTAAACTGGTCAAAATTTCAAATTATGTCAACATTTTGAAAAACGTAAGATTTTGGTATATTGTCTTGGTCGTTAAGGTGTTAATCAATTTTCACCCGTACACCGTATTGAGATGACAAAAGTAGAGACATGTCATTCGATTTGCTATATAACCTAATAACAGTAATGATGATGATTAAATAATAATGATATGGAACTTCTTCATTGGTGGTTTTGGCCTCTCTTGCGCCTGGGGTAACGTCTTGACTAGTGCCCCCCCTCTTGTCTCCCAAAAATTGTCATTTATTAACAAAATTTAAGTACAAAACATCATTATAAAATGTCTACATTATCAAGTAGATGTAAAGATGAAACTACTTTATTTTAATAAAAATAAAACTTCAAAAATTAAAAAATGATTATAACCGTTATATTATCATTTTAAAATTTCGCACCCCTAAAATTTCTGTGCACGGGGCAAGTACCCCCTCTTACCCCACCCCCACCCTCCATAAAATCGCCTTTGCACTTGTTGAGTTGTTGAAAAAAGAAAAAAAGGACCAATCAGAAAACTACATAAAAAAATATCAGCTAATAAAATACTAACAATAATTATCCCAAAACATACTGATAAGGCAACTATGGCACCTTAACACAGTTGCCTTATCAGTATGTTCTGGGATAATTCTTGTTAGTATTTTATTAGCTGATATTTTTTTTTATGTAGTTTAGTGATTGGTCCTTTTTTTCTTGTTTCAACAACTCAAAGGATGACAACCCCTCCCCCCACAGCCCTCAAGGCAGGGGCTGTAAGTTATGCCTTTGGGGCATATAAAGTTTTTATTGAAAGCGTTGTCGTAGAAACTTCAAATAGGCTCATTCAATGGGAAATTGAAGGGGCTAGTGCCTTTTTTAATAGTTGAAAGTGATTGGATAGCGACTAACGCCCCTCTCACGCCCCGGATTTTCCAAAACATCCAATAAAAATTTTGGTATTGCCCTTTTGTTCAGCGTAGTTGATTTCCAGATAGAAAATATCTTTACACTCCCCCACAATCCTCTTGGCAAGGGTTTTAAGTTATGACCTGGGGGAATATAAGGTTTTTATAGAAGGCGTTGTCGAGAAACTTCAAAAAGGGCTTCAAGGGCTAGTGCCTGTTTTGATAGTGGAAAGTGATTGGAGGGCAACTAGCCCCCCCACGCCTATCATTCCCCAAACAAATCCAATCAAAATTTTGAAATAGCCATTTTGTTCAGCGTACTTGATTTCCAGAAAGGAAATATGTTTTCGAGGAGGACACTCCCCGCAACCCTCAGGGTAAGGGTTTTAAGTTATACCCTAGGGGCACATAAGGTTTTTATAGAAGGTGTTACCGTAGGAACTTCAAAACAAGCTCATTCGATTGGAAATTAAAGGGCTAGTACCCTTTTTAATAGTCGTAAGTTATTGGAGGGCAATTAGCCCCCCCCCCTCCCCACACCCATCATTCCCCCAAACACATCCAATTTAAATTTTGAGATAGCCATTTTGTTCAGCGTAGTTGATTTCCAGATAGGAAATATGTTTTTGAGGAGGAAACTCCCCCAAAACCCTCAGGGCAAGGGTTTTCAGTTATGCCCTGGGGGCATATGAGTTTTTTTTATAGAAAGCCATTCCCAAAACATATCCAATCAAAATTTTTAGAAAGCCATTTTATTCAATGTAGTTTTTCCCAAAACATATCCAATCAAAATTTTTAGAAAGACATTTTATTCAATGTAGTTAAAAGTTTTGGAAATTATGTCTTTAAGGATGACATCCCCTCCCCTGGGGGCATATAAAGTTTTTATTGAAAGCGGTGTCGTAGAAACTTCAAAAGGGCTCATTCAATTGGAAATTGAAAGGGATAGTGCCTTTTTTAATAGTTGAAAGTGATTGGATAGCAACTAACGCCCCTCTCACGCCCACGATTTTCCAAAACACATCCAATAAAAATTTTGAGATATCCATTTTGTTCAACGTAGTTGAAAGTTCTGGAACTTTGGTCTTTTAGGATGATAACCCCCTCAGAGCCCTCATTGCAAAAGCTGTAAGTTATGCCCTGGGGGCATATAAGGTTTGTATAGAAAGTTGTTGTATATGATTTATAGAGTAGATTTTAGCATTCCTCAAATTGAATTTTTATATGTTTAAAAACTAAATGTTCACTTAAGATTAAATCAAAATACACTGTGATAATGCTAATCATAAGCAGCGCGCTAGCGCTGCCTAAGTAAAGAACGATGTGGGCACAATTTGTTGTTTTTTTGTTTGTTTTTTTTTTTATCCATAAACGGGCACTTCGTATCGAAGCAGTCATCGCAGAAACTTCAAAAAGGGATCATTCGATTGGAAATTTGAGTGTCTAGTGCCCTTGTTAATAGTCGAAAGTGATTAGAGGGCAACTAGCCCCCCCCCCCACACCCATCATTCCCCCAAATACGTCCAATCAAAATTTTGAGATAGCCATTTTGTTCAGCGTAGTTGATTTCCAGATAGAAAATATCTTTTTGAGGAGGACACTCCCCCATAACCCTCGGGGCAAGAGTTTTAAGTTATGCCCTCGGGGCATATAAGGTTTTTATGGCAGGCGTTGTCGTAGAAACTTCAAAAAAGACTCATTCGATTGGAAATTCAAAGGGCTAATTCCCGTTTTAATAGTCGAAAGTGATTGGAGGGCAACTAGCCCCCCCCCCCCACGCCCATCATTCCCCAAACACATCCAATCAAAATTTTGATATAGTCATTTTGCTTAGCGTGGTTGATTTCCAAACAGAAAATATCGTTTTGAGGAGGACACTCCCCCAAAATCCTCGGGGCAAGGGTTTTAAGTTATGCCTTGGGGGCATATAAGGTTTTTATAGTAGGCGTTGCCGTAGAGACTTCAAAAAATGCTCATTCGATTGGAAATTCAAAGGGCTAGTGCTCGTTTTAATAGTCGAAAGTGATTGGAGGGCAACTAGCCCCCCCCCCTGCGCCTATCATTTCCCCCAAACACATCCAATCAAAATTTTGAGATAGTCATTTTGTCCAGCGTAGTTGATTTCCAGATAGAAAATATGTTTTTGTGGTGGACACTCCCCCACAACCCTTGGGGAAAGGGTTTTAAGTTATGCCCTGGGGGCATATAAGGTTTTTATAGAAGGCGTCGTCGTAGAAACTTTGAAAAAGGCTCATTCGATTGGCAATTCAAAGGGCTAGTGCACTTTTTAATAGTCGAAAGTGATTGAAGGGCAACTAGCTCCCCCCCCCCACGCCCATCATTCCCTAAACACATCCAATCAAAATTTTGATATAGCCATTTTATTCAGCGTAGTTTATTTCCAGATAGAAAATATCTTTTTGAGGAGGACACTCCCCCAAAACCCTCGGGGCAAGGGTTTTAAGTTATGCCCTGGGGGCATATAAAGTTTTTATAGAGGGTGTTGTCGTAAAAATTTCAGAAAAGGCTCATTCGATTGGAAATTCATAGGGCTAATTCCCGTTTTAATAGTTGAAAGTGATTGAAGGGCAACTAGCCCCCCTTGCGCCCATCATTCTCCAAACACACCCAATCAAAATTTTGAAATAGCTATTTTGTCCAGCGTATTTGATTTTCAGATAAAAAATATGTTTTTGAGGAGGAAACTTCCCTACAACCCTCGGGGTAAGGGTTTTAAGTTATGCCCTGGGGGTATATAAGGTTTTTCTTGAAGGCGTTGTCGTAGAAAGTTCAAGAAAGGCTCATTCAATTGGATATTAAAGGGCTAGTACCCTTTTCTAATAGTTGAAGTGATTGGAGGGCAACTAGCCCCCCACCCATCATTCCTCAGAACACATCCAATCAAAATTTTGAGATACTGATTTTGTTCAGCGTACTTGATTTTCAGATAAAAAATATCTTTTTGAGGAGGATACTCCCCCACAACCCTCGGGGCAAGGGTTTTAAGTTATGCCCTGGGGGCATATAAGGTTTTTATAGAAGGCGTTGTCGTAGAAACTTCAAAAAGGCTCATTCGATTGGAAATTCAAAGGGCTAGTGCCTGTTTTAATAGTTGAAGTGATTGAAGGGCAACTAGCCCCCCCCCCACTCCCATCATTCCCCCAAACACATCCAATCGAAATTTTGAGATACCTATTTTGTTCAGCGTACTTGATTTCCAGATAAAAAATATGTTTTCGAGAAGGACACTCCCCACAACCCTCAGGGCAAGGGTTTTAAGTTATACCCTGGGGGCATATAAGGTTTTTATAGAATGCATTGTCGTAGAAACTTCAAAACAGGCTCATTCGATTGAAAATTCAAAGGGCTAGTACCGCTTTTAATAGTCGAAAGTGTTTGGAGGGCAACTAGCCCCACCACATGCCCATCATTCCCCCAAACACATCCAATCAAAATTTTGACATAGCCATTTTGTTCAGCGTAGTTGATTTCCAAATAGAAAGTATCTTTTTGAGGAGGACACTCCCCCATAACCCATGGGGCAAAGTTTTTGAGTTATGCCCTGAGGGCATATAAGGTTTTTTATAGAAAGCGTAGTCATAGAAACTTCAAAAAAGGCTCATTCGATTGGAAATTCAAAGGGCTAGTGCCATTTTCAATAGTCGAAAGTGATTGGAGGGCAACTCCCACAACCCTCCCACATGACACTCCCACAACTCCCACAATGAAACTCCCAACAACCCTCAGGGCAAGGGTATTAAGTTATACCCTGGGGGCATATAAGGTTTTTATAGAAGGCATTGTCGTAGAAACTTCAAAACAGGCTCATTCAATTGAAAATTGAAAGGGCTAGTACCGCTTTTAATAGTCGAAAGTGTTTGGAGGGCAACTAGCCCCTCCCCACACTCATCCTTCCCCCAAATACATCCAATCAAAATTTTGAGATAGCCATTTTGTTCAGCTTAGTTGATTTCCAGATAGAAAATATCTTTTTGAGGAGGACACTCCCCCAAAACCCTCGGGGTAAGGGTTTTAAGTTATGCCCTCGGGGCATATAAGGTTTTTATAGCAGGCGTTGTCGTAGAAACTTCAAAAAATGCTCATTCAATTGGAAATTCAAAGGGCTAGTGCTCGTTTTAATAGTCGAAAGTGATTGGAGGGCAACTAGGCCCCCCCCCCCTGCGCCTATAATTTCCCCCAAACACATCCAATCAAAATTTTGAGATAGCCATTTTGTCCAGCGTAGTTGATTTCCAGATAGAAAATATGTTTTTGTGGTGGACACTCCCCCACAACACTTGGGGAAAGGGTTTTAAGTTATGCCCTGGGGGCATATAAGGTTTTTATAGAAGGCGTCGTCGTAGAAACTTTGAAAAAGGCTCATTCGATTGGCAATTCAAAGGGCTAGTGCACTTTTTAATAGTCGAAAGTGATTGAAGGGCAACTCGCTCCCCCCCCCACGCCCATCATTCCCCAAACACATCCAATCAAAATGTTGATATAGCTATTTTGTTCAGCGTAGTTTATTTCCAGATAGAAAATATCTTTTTGAGGAGGACACTCCCCCAAAACCCTCGGGGCAAGGGTTTTAAGTTATGCCCTGGGGGCATATAAGGTTTTTATAGAGGGTGTTGTCGTAAAAACTTCAGAAAAGGCACATTCGATTGGAAATTCATAGGGCTAATTCCCGTTTTAATAGTTTAAGTGATTGGAGGGCAACTAGCCCCCCCCCGTCCATCATTCCCCAAAACACATCCAATCAAAATTTTGAGATACCAATTTTGTTCAGCGTACTTGATTTCCGGATAAAAAATATCTTATTGAGGAGGACACTCCCCCACAACCCTCGGGGCATGGGTTTTAAGTTATGCCCTGGGGGGCATATAAGGTTTTTATAGAAGGCGTTGTCGTAGAAACTTCAAAACAGGCTCATTCGATTGAAAATTCAAAGGGCTAGTACCGCTTTTAATAGTCGAAAGTGTTTGGAGGGCAACTAGCCCCACCACACGCCCATCATTCCCCCAAACACATCCAATCAAAATTTTGACATAGCCATTTTGTTCAGCGTAGTTGATTTCCGGATAGAAAATATCTTTTTGTGGAGAACATTCCCCACAGCCCTCAGGGCAAGAGTTCTAAGTTATGTCCTGGGGGCATATAAGGTTTTTATAGAAGGCGTTGTGGTAGAAACTTCAAAAAAAGGCTCATTCGATTGGAAATTCAAAGGGGTAGTGCACTTTTTAATAGTCGAAAGAGTTTGGAGGGCAACTAGCCCCCCCCCCTCACGCCCATCATTCCCCCAAACACATCCAATCAAAAATTTTGAAATAGCCATTTTGTTCAGCATAGTGGATTTCCAGATAGAAAATATCTTTTTGAGGAGGACACTCCCCCACAACCCTCGGGGCGAGGGTTTTAAGTTATGCCCTGGGGGCATATAAGGTTTTTATAGAAGGTGTTGTCGTAGAAACTTCAAAAAAGGCTCATTCGATTGGAAATTCAAAGGGCTAGTGCCTGTTTTAATAGTCGAAAGTGATTGTAGGGCAACTAGCCCCCCCCCCCCTGTGCCTATCATTCCCCCAAACACATCCAATCAAAATTTTGAGATAGCCATTTTATCCAGCGTAGTTGATTTCCAGATAGAGAGTATTTTTTTGAGGCTGACACTTCCCTACAACCCTCGGGGCAAGGGTTTTAAATTATGGCCTGGGGGCATATAAGGTTTTTATAGAATGCGTTGTCGTAGAAACTTCAAGAAAAGCTCATTCGATTGGAAATTCAAAGAGCTAGTACCCTTTTCTAATGGTCGAAAGTGATTGGAGGGCAACTAGCCCCCCTTCCCCCACAACCATCATTCCCTCAAACACATCTAATCAAAAATTTTTGATAGCCATTTTGTTCAGCGTTATGCCCTGGGGGCATATGAGGTTTTTATAGAAGGCTTTGTCGTAGAAACTTCAAAACAGGCTCATTCGCTTGGAAATTCAAAGCGGTAGTACCCTTTTTAATAGTCGAAAGGGATTGGAGGGTAACTAGCCCCCTCCCCACGCCCATCATTCCCCCAAACACATCCAATCAAAATTTTGAGATAGCCATTTTGTTCAGCGTAATTGATTTCCAGATAGAAAATATGTTTTTGAGGAGGACATTCCCCCACAACCCTCAGGGCAAGGGTTTTAAGTTATGCCCGGGGGCATATAAGGTTTGTATAGAAGGCGTGGTCGCAAAAACTTCAAAACAGGCTCATTCGATTGGGAATTCAAAGGGCTAGTGCACTTTTCAATTGCCAAAAGTGATTGGAGGGCAACTAGCCCCCCCTCCACGCCCATCATTCCCCAAACACATCCAATCAAAATTTTGATATAGCCATTTTGTTCAGCGTAGTTTATTTCCTGATAGAAAATATCTTTTTGAGGAGGACACTCCCCCAAAATCCTCTGGACAAGGGTTTTAAGTTATTCTCTGGGGGCATATAAGGTTCTTATAGAAGGCGTTGTCGTAAAAATTTCAAAAAGGGCTCATTCGATTGAAAATTCAAAGGGCTAATTACCGTTTTAATAGTTGAAAGTGATTGGAGGGCAACAAGCCCCCCCCCCTCCGCACACATCATTCTCCAAACACAACCAATCAAAATTTTGAGATAGCCATTTTGTCCAGCGTAGTTGATTTCCAGATAAAAAACATATTTTTGAGGAGGACACTTCCCTACAACCCTCGGGCATGGGTTTTAAGCTATGCCCTGGGGGTATATAAGGTTTTTATAGAAGGCTTTGTCATAGAAGCTTCAAGAAAGGCTCATTCAATTGGAAATTCAAAGGGCTAGTACCCTTTTCTAATAGTTGAAGCGATTGGAGGGCAACTAGCCCCCCCCCCCACGTCCATCATTCCTCCAAACACATCCAATCAAAATTTTGAGACACCCATTTTGTTCAGTATTCTTGATTTCCTGATAAAGTATATGTTTTCGAGGAGGACACTCCCCACAACCCTCAGGGCAAGGGTTTTAAGTTATACCCTGGGGGCAGTTAAGATTTTTATAGAAGACGTTGTCGTAGAAACTTCAAAACAGGCTTATTCGATCGGAAATTCAAAGGGCTAGTACCCTTTTTAATAGTCTAAAGTGTTTTGAGGGCAACTAGCCCCCCCCCCCTCCACGCGCATCATTCCCCTAAACACATCCAATCAAAATTTTGACATAGCCATTTTGTTCAGCATAGTTGATTTCCAGATAGAAAATATCTTTTTGTGGAGGACATTCTCCCACAGCCCTCGGGGCAAGGGTTCTAAGTTATGCCCTGGGAGCATATAAGGTTTTTATAGAAGGCGTTGTCGTAGAAACTTCAAAAAAGGCTCATCCGATTGGAAATTCAAATGGCCATTGCACTTTTTAATAGTCGAAAGAGATTGGAGGGCAACTAGCCCCCCCCCCCCACGCCCATCATTCCCCAAACACATTCAATCAAAAAATTTGATATAGCCATTATGTTCAGCGTAGTTGATTTCCAGATAGAAAATATCTTTTTGAGGTGGATACTCCCCCACAACCCTCGGGGCAAGGGTTTTAAGTTATGCCCTGGGGGCATCTAAGGTTTTTATAGAAGGCGTTGTCGTAGAGATTTCAAAAAAGGCTCATTCGATTGGAAATTCAAAGGGCTAGTGTCTGATTTAATAGTCGAAAGTGATTGGAGGACAACTACCCCCCTCCCTGCGCCTATCATTCTCCCAAACACATCCAATCAAAATTTTGAGATAGCTATTTTATCCAGCGTAGTTGATTTCCATATAGAAAATATGTTTTTGAGGGGGACACTTCCCTACAATCCTCGGGGTAAGGGTTTCAAGTTATGCCCTGGGGGTATATAAGGTTTTTACAGAATGCGTTGTCATAGAAACTTCAAGAAAGGCTCATTCGATTGGAAATTCAAAGGGCTATTACCCTTTTCTAATAGTCAAAAGTGATTGGAGGGCAAATAGCCCCCCTCCCCCACAACAGTCATTCCCCCAAACACATCCAATAAAAATTTTGAGATAGTCATTTTGTTCAGCGTACTTCATTTACAGATAGAAAATATGTTTTCGAGGAGGACACTCCCCCATAACCCTTAGGGCAAGGGTTTTAAGTTATGCCCTGGGGGCATATGATGTTTTTATAGAAGGTGTTGTCGTAGAAACTTCAAAAACAGGCTCATTCGATCTAAAATTCAAAGCGCTAGTACCCTTTTTAATAGTCGAAAGGGATTGGAGGGCAACTAGCCCCCTCCCCCACGCCCATCATTCCCCCAAACACATCCAAAACAAATTTTTATATATTCATTTTTTTCAGCGTAGTTGATTTACATTTAGAAAATTTGTTTTTGAGGAGGACACTCCCCCACAACCCTCGGAGCAAGGGTTTTAAGTTATGCCCTGGGGGCATATAAGGTTTTTATTGAAGGCGTGGTCGTAGAAACTTCAAAAAAGGCTCATTCGATTGGAAATTCAAAAGGCTAGTACCCTTTTTGTAGTTGAAAGTGATTTGAGTACAACTAGCCCCCCCCCCCCTCTCAGGCCCTTCATTCCCCCAAACACATCCAATCAAAATTTTGACATAGCCATTTTGTTCAGCGTAGTTGATTTCCAGACAGAAAATATGTTTTTGAGGGGGACACTCCCCCACATCCCTCAGGGCAAGGGTTTTAAGTTATGGCTTGGGGGTATATAAGGTTTTTAAAGAGGGTGTTGTCGTAGAAACTTCAATAAAAGCTCATTCGACTGGAAATTCAAAGGGCTAGTTCCCTTTTTAATACTTGAAAGTGATTGGAGGGCAACTAGCCCCCCAAACTTTCAGGGGGGGGAGAACTTGAAAAATGGCCCATTCGATTTGAAAATCAAAGGACTAGTACCCTTTTCAATAGTCAAGAGGTATTTGAGGGCAACTAACCCCCCTCTTTCGCCCACCTTTTTCCAAAACACATCCAATAAATTTTTTTAGATAGCCATTTTATTCAGCGTAGTTAAAAGTTTTGGAAATTAGGTCTTTAAGGATGACAACCCCTCCCTTCACAGCCCTCAGGGCAGGGATTGTAAGTTATGCCCTGGGAGTATATGAAGTTTTTATTGAAAGCGTTGTAGTAAAAACTTCAAAAGAAAGGGCTAGTGCCTTTTTTAATAGTTGAAAGTGATTGGAGAGCGACTAACGCCCCTCTAACGCCCGCCAGTTTCCCAAACACATCCAATCAAAATTTTGAGATATTAATTTTGTTTAACATAGTTAAAAATTCTGAAAATTAGGTTTTTAAGGATGATAAGCCCCTCAGAACCCTCAGTGCAAGGGTTGTAAGTTATGCAGTTAAGTTTTAGTCTTCCTCAAATCCCATTTTTATATTCTTAAAAACTAAATGTTGACTTGAGATTAAATCAAAATGCACTGTGACAATGCTAATTCCCAATAAGGCGTCTCAGCAGTGTCCCAAGAACGACTGAGGGTCTTCTATGCCTTCCCAAGGCCAGAACAAAATTTGCACTTTACTGAAAAATACAAATGAATGTGCATTGTCAGTTTAATATACATATACTGAAATTTAGTAATAAAAATGTCAATGTTATATGATTTATTAAACTTATAAAAGTAAAAACATATTTTTTTTTTAGTAAAGTGCAAATTCTGATCTGGCCTTGGTAAGGCATAGGGGTTTTGCGCCCAACTTATGTTAATTTCAGCTCGTTTTGAGTTTGACTGGGTTAATTATTGTAATTTTTGTTCGTTTTGGATTTCATTTATTTATCAATGCCGATTTGTGGTAGTTTCACGCTTGGTAGACTATTTGATTTTAGTTTTGCTCATTTTAATGGAGTTCTTTACTTTTCTTTGAAAAACTTATTTTGTGGAAAAAGTTTTTTAATTAAACCAACTCTTAAACCAACTTGGGGTAAGTAGTTGAGAATCAGCACCAATCAGTACTTTTGAAGCTTTTGAAAGCTTTTTTGATACTTAAAACTTTCAGGTATTATGGAGGGGGTTATTTTTAAGAACTAATGGTATCGGGAGTGAATTTTGTTGGACTAAATCAAAACACAATCTGTACATGCAGGTTATCAAAAGGGCCATTCATCAATATCTCACAAACAGCTTGTGTTTCTTCGAACATTTAATTAAAACTATCTGGGGATGTCGAGGGGATTCTGAACAACCCCAAAAACACTAAGTTATTATTACTGCGGCTATTAATACTAACGCTACTGCTGCTATCACTACTACTGCTCTTACTGCTTCTACTACTATTAAAAATTATTTTTTACCGTTTAAAATTTACAAAGTTTGTAAAAATATACTAAGTTATTTTTACAGTCTCTAAATACCTGGAAAAAAAAATTTATTTACGATGCTAATAGTTGTTACTAATGGACCCAGAACCCAAAATAAAATTTCTTTTCTTCCTTTTTCTGTGTAATTTTAAATTTAACCCGTTCATAATTAATATCGTTTGTCAAGAGAATCCAGCCAGTTAGAGGGACATAAAACTAATAGGCTTGTTTAACCTTTTCAAGGCTGTAACACTTCGAAAAAAAAAAACAGACACACACAAACATATTATACAGTTTCACTTGCAAGGAAAACATGGCAATAGACAACCGATCACACAGGCAGCTGACACAGCTAATTATAATAACATTTCAGTGATGATCGAAACATTTTCGTCTTGAACCGGTAAAATTAATTCATTGAACCAGTTCACTGTGAGTATTGTTAGAGGTAGCTCGTTTGCACATTGTCAGAACTGTAATTATATTTTTTTCTATACATAATTTTCGTTATTTTGCTAATCGTAGTTTTATTATTCATTCCCTTTTCTATGTATTTTTTTACCCTGGACTATTCTAAATCTGGCTGCTTTAATTTTTTTTTTTATAAACATTTTTGCTTTTCAATACTCAACTATTCGTCATTTACGATAGAAAAAAAAAAAGAAAAATAAACTAACTTGAAGGAATTGTTCTGTTCACTTAAGCCTACTCAAACCAAAATTGATTGAGGGCCAAATTAGACTAAAAAATAGATTCTGATAGTTCATATATTCCTCAAAAAGAGAATTCTCTTAACAGTAAATCTTAAAGATGAACCGTAAAATCTTATTCTATTAGGAAAAAAAACGAAATGTAAAATTTAAAATAGCAGCGGCTAAATTGTGTTTGATTTATTTACGTTCCGAAAATCGTCTAGAGTCAGATAAAAAAATTCATACAGGGAATAAAAATTATGGTGATAAATTCTATTAAGTTATTTCCTTGCTACACGGAGGATCGTACCGGGGATCCTATTTCCGTAAGACTCAGCCTCATCTGCTGCATTGTCACAAGATATGTTCTAATTTGACTTTTGTATGATATTAATTAAAAAAAACTTTATCTACAAAATAAGTTTTTCAAAGAAAAGTAAAGAACTCCATTAAACAAAGAAAGAGCAAAAATAAAATAAAATAATCTACCAAGTATGAAACTACCACAAATCGGCATGGATAAATAAATGAAACCCAAAACGAACGGAAATTACAATAAACAACCGACTCAAACTAAAAACGAGCACAAATTGACATAAGTTGGGTGCGAAACCCCTATGCCTTCCCAAGGTCAGAACAAAATTTGCACTTTACTGAAAAAATACAAATGAATGTTCATTGTCAGTTTAATATACATATATTGATATTTAGTAATCAAAATGTTAATATTATTTGATTTATTAAAGTTGTAAAAGTAAAATCATTTATATTATTTCAGTAAAGTGCAAATTATGTTCTTGCCTTTTGATGGCATAGGGGTTTTTCGCCCAACTTGTGTTAATTTCTGTTCGTTTTGAGTTTGACTCGGTTATTTATTGTAATTTCTGTTCGTTTTGAGTTTCATTTATTTATCATGCTTATTTGTGGTAGTTTCACGTTTGGTACATTACTTGGTATGGATTATGCTCATTTTTTGTTTTGTGGAATTCTTTACTTTTCTCTGAAAAACGTGTTTTGTAGAGAAAGTTTTTTTAATTAATTTTTGTTTATTTTATGTTGGCATTATCTTTTAAGAGACAGGCAAAATAACACCGTAAATCTTTCGTCTTTTGCGACTTTATAGTTTGGCCTGCTATTTGCATGCCGGGGAAAAAATTTCAGCAATTTTTAACAACATACACCCTTTTAAAAATCCGGACACAAATAGTACTGTTTAATTTAGTTTCATGCCTCCTCTAGTTGACCTGAAATGGAAAAATCGATAGCATTCGCAAAAAAATCTGTTTACTTTCTTTGGTAGCTTGGATACACTTACGTTATTTTGATTTGATTAAATTTTAAGAGCAGAAGTAGCACCGAAAGTTTGAACACATTACCCTCAGTCGTTCTTGGGATATATCTGAGATGCCTTATGTGGAATTAGCATTATCAGAGTGCATTTTGATTTAATCTTAAGGTAACATTTAGTTTTTACACATAATGGGCAAATGGGAGGGTGGGAGTGGAAGGGGAACTAGATGCCCTCCAATCATTTTCGACTTTTGAAAAGGGCATAGGCTCTTTCTATTTTCTATCAAATGAGCCCTTTCCAAAGTTCCCATAAAAACTCCTTCGATACGAAGTGCCCTGGTCTAAATAACAACAACAACAACAACAAAAATTAATACATTATACCCACATCGATCTTTATTATAAAATGTCAAGCCTTCCAATCACTTTCGACTATTAAAAAGGGCACTAGGCCTTTCGATTTCCTATTGAATGATCGCTTTTGGAAACGACAACACTTTCTATAAACACCTTATATGACCCCGGGAATAAATTACAACCCTTACCCTAAGGTCATTCTCAAAGACCTAATTTCCAGAACTTTCTACTACGTTGAACAAAATGACTCTGAAAATTTTGATTGGATGTGTTTGGAGGAATGGTGGGCGTGAGAGGGAGGTTAGTTACACTCCAATCACTTTTGACTATTAGAAAGGGCACTAGCCATCTCAATTTCGAATTGAATGAGCCCCTTTTGAAGTTTTACTACAACTCTATCTATAAAATCTAATATGCCCCCAGGGCATAAACAATAACCTTTGCCCTTGCGGCTCTCGGGGGGTTTGTCATCCTTAAATACATAATTTCTAGAACTTTCAACTATGTTGAACCAAATGGCTAGCTCTGAACTTTGATTGAATGTTTTTGGGGAAATGGTGGGCGTAAGAGTGTGCTTAATTACTCTCCACTCACTTTTGACTATTAAAAAGGGTAATTTCAATTTCCAATCAAATGACCCCTTTTTGAAATTTCTATAGCAACTTTTGATATAAACTTTAATGCCCCCAGGGCATACCTTACAACCCTTGCACCGAGGGCTGAGGGTTATCATCCTAAAAGACCTAATTTCCAGAACTTTCAACTACGTTGAACAACATGGATATCTAAAAATTTTTATTGGATGTATTTGGGAAAACGGTGGGCGTGAGAGGGGCGTTAGTCGCTATCCAATCGCTTTCAACTGTTAAAAAAGGCAATAGCCCTTTCAATTTCCAATTGAATGAGCTCTTTGAAGTTTCTACGACAATGCTTTCAATAAAATTTTATATACCCCCAGGGCATAACTTACGTCCCTTGCTCTGAGATCTGTGGGGGGAGGGGTTGTCCTCTTTAAGGACCTAATTTCCAAAACTTTCACCTACGTTAAATAAAATGGTTATTTAAAAATTTTGATTGAATGTGTTTGGGCAAAAGGTGGGCGTGAGAGGGGGGGGGTAGTTGCCTTCAAATTACTTTTGACTATTAAAAAGGCTACTAGCCCTTTCAATTTCCAATCGAATGAGCTCTTTTGAAGTTTCTACGACAATTCTTTCAATAAAATTTTATTTGCCCCCAGGCCATAACTTACGTCCCTTGCCCTGAGATTTGTAGGGGGAGGGGTTGTCATCCTAAAGGACCTAATTTCCAAAATTTTCAACTACGTTGAATAAAATGGTTATCTAAAAATTTGGATTGGATGTGTTTGGGGAAAATGTTGGCATGGGAGGGGGGGGGTAGTTGCCCTCAAATTACTTTTGACTATTAAAAAGATTACTAGCCCTTTGAATTTCCAATTGAATGAGCCCTTTTTCAAGTTTCTACGACAAAGATTTCAATAAAAAAAACCTCATATGCCCACAGGGCATAACTTATGATCCTTACACTGAGGGTTGTGGGGGATTGTGTGGGGGAAATTTGGGCGTGAGAGAGGGGTTTGTTACCCTCAAATCACTTTCGACTATTAAAAACGGTACTAGCCCTTTGAATTTCAAATCGAATGAGCCTTTTTTCAAGTTTCTACGACAAAAACCATTTCAAATTTCTACAGTAAAAACCTTATCTTTATTTGTATCTGTGTGCATTATCTCTATGCATGTTGTCTCTATATGTGTGTTGTCTCTATGTGTGTGTCGTCTCTATGTGTGTGTCGTCTCTGTGTGTGTGTCGTCTCTGTGTGTGTGTCGTCTCTGTGGGTGTGTCGTCTCTGTGTGTCTGTCGTCTATCTGTGTGTGTCGTCTCTATGTGTGTGTGTTTCTTCTCTGTGTGTGTGTCGTCTGTGTGTGTGTGTGTCGTCACTGTGTGTTTGTCGTCTCTGTGTGTGTCTCGTCTCTGTGTGTGTCGTCTCTGGTTTATGTTAGGTTAGGTTAGGGGGGTTGTTGCTCTCAAATCACTTTTTGAATATTAAAAAGGGCACTAGCCCTTTTAATTTCAAATCGAATAAGCCCTTCTTCAAGTTTCTACGACAAAGATTTCAATAAAAACCTTATATGTCCCCTTGGCATAGCTTAAAACCCTTGCCCTGGGGGGGATTGTAGTCCTCAAAATATGTTTTCCCTTGGAAAATATACTACGCTGAACAAGATGGTTCTCTAAAAATTGTATCGGATGTGTATGGGGGAATGATGGATGTGGGGGGGGGGCTAGTTGCCGTCCAATCACTTTTGACTATTGAAAAGGGTACCAACCCTTTGAATTTCCAATCGAATGAGCCTCTTTTGAAGTTTCTACGACAACACCTTCTATGAAAACTTTATATGTCCCCAGGGTACAACTTGATAACCCCCTCAGACTCCTCGGTGCAAGGGTTGTAAGTTATGCCCTGGGGCATATAAAGTTTTTATTGAAAGCGCTATCGTAGAAACTTCAAAAGAGCTAATTCATTTGGAAACTGAAAGGGCTAGTGTCTTTTTTAATAGTTGAAAGTGATTGGATAGCGACTAACGCCCCTCTCACGCCCATCATTTTCCAAAACACACCCAATCAAAATTTTGAGATGATGCACCCACAAAGACGACACACACAAACAGAAACGACACACACACAGAGACGACAAAAACACGGAGACGACACACATACAGAGACGACACACACATAGAGACGATACACATAGAGATAATGCACACAAATACACATAGAGATAAGGTTTTTTACTGAAATCTTTGTCGTAGAAACTTGAAAAAGGGAAAACTGTCGTAGAAAACTGAAAAATCTCATTCGATTTGAAATTCAAAGGGCTAGTACCCTTTTTAATAGTCGAAAGTGATTTGAACGCAACTAACCCCCCTCTCACGCCCAACTTTCCCCTAGACAATCCCCCACAACCCTCAGTGCAGGGATTTTAATTTATGCCCTGTGGGCATATGATGTTTTTTATTGAAATCTTTGTTGTAGAAACTTGAAAAAGGGTTCATTTGATTGGATATTCAAAGGGCTAGTAACTTTTTTAATAATCGAAATTAATTTGAGGGCAACTACCCCCCCCCCCCCTCTCACGCCCACCTTTTCCCCAAACACATCCAATCAAAAGTTGTAGATAACCATTCTATTCATCGTAGTTGAAAGTTTTGGAAATTAGGTCCTTAAGGATCACAACCCCTCCCCCGACAGCCCTCAGGGCAAGAGTGGTAAGTTATGCCCTGGGGGCATATAAAATTTTATTGAAAGCGTTATCGTAGAAACTTCAATAGAGGTCATTCAATTGGAAATTGAAAGGGCTATTGCTTTTTTTAATAGTTGAAAGCGATTGGATAGCGACTAACGCCCCTCTCACGCCCATCATTTTCACAAACCTATCCAATAAAAATTTTGAGATATCCATGTTGTTCAACGTAGTTGAAAATTCTGGAAATTAGGTCTTTTAGGATGATAACCCTGAGCCCTCAGAGCAAGGGTTGTAAGATGTGCCCTGGGGGCATTGAAGTTTATATCGAAAGTTGTTATAGAAATTTCAATAAGGGCTTATTTGGTTGGAAATTGAAATTACCCTTTTTAATAGTCAAAAGTGAGTGGAGAGTAATTAAGCTCCCTCTTACCCCCACCATTTCCCCAAAAACATTCATTCAAAGTTAGGAGATAGCCATTTGGTTCAACATAGTTGAAAGTTCTGGAAATTATGTATTTAAGGATGACAAATCCCCGAGAGCCGCAAGGGCAAAGGTTATAGTTTATGCCCTGGGGGCATATTAGATTTTATAGATACAGTTGTAGTAAAACTTCAAAAGGGGCTCATTCAATTCGAAATTGAGAGGGCTACTGCCCTTGGTAATAGTCAAAAGTGATTGGAGCGCAACTAACCTCCCTTTCACGCTCCCTATTCCTCCAAACACATCCAATCAAAATTTTCAGAGTCATTTTGTTCCACGTTGTAGAAAGTTCTGGAAATTAGGTCTTTGAGAATGACCTTAGGGTAAGGGTTGTAATTTATGCCCGGGGGCATATAAGGTGTTTATAGAAAGCGTTGTCGTTTCCAAAAGTACTCATTCGATTGGAAATCGAAAGGCATTGTGCCCTTTTTAATATATATTAATTAAAAAAAAAACTTTCCGAAAAATAGGTTTTTCAAAGAAAAGTAAAGGCCATTTTAAACTTAACCTCAGGAGATACAGGTACCTGTTAAAATTCAAACTCAAAACGACCAGCAATTACTTTTAAAGAATAAATTAAACCCTAAACGAACAGAAATTAAATAAACAATCATAGCAAAAAACTTACAAAAAGTAATACTATAAATGAATAAATAGATATCAAAGAGAGTAATACTTCGATTTAATATGAAAATCAAGCTTAAACTGAAAACAAATATTTTGCTATTAAAGTATAAATGAAACTTAACGAACAGAAATTAAATAACAATCAATGGGTACAAACATACAATATAAATTAATTTAAATGAATAAATAAATCTTAAAACGGCTGAAACTTAAATTGAATATGCAAAGCAAGTTTGAATCGGATAAAAAAAAACTACAAACAAGAGTTTGGGTATCGCCTCACTGCAGAAGCCTAAAACCTACTGCGTCATTGGCGCTTTACTGAAAACAATTCTTTAATTAATTAAGATTTTAGGTAATAAATATCAGTATATGCATATTCAATTGACAATGCACATTTTTTTTCAGTAAACTCATTTGAATTTTTTTTTCATTAAAATGCAAATTATATTCTCGATTTTAGAAAGCATAGGGGTTTTGAACTCTACTCATATTAATTTTTGCTCGTTTTTAATTTTGACTCTAATATTTATTTTAATATTTGTTCGTTTTGGGTTTCATCTGTTTATTGATACTGATTTGGGGTAGTTGTACGCTTGGTAGATTATATGATAGTCCGGACGCCAGGTGTTGAAAGTGTGAATCATACCACGACGGAATGGGGCTGCTACGAGAATTAGCCTACCCTCCACCCCCTAAATTGACCATACGGATTCAAAAATACCAATGGCACTTGCTTGCGAGTGGTGGAACACTCGGAAACTTGACATTTTATTATATTTTGGTTTTTCATGCAAGAAAATGCATGTTGCACAAAGTTTGAGGTGCAGTTTTCCGCTCAAATAGAAATGCCTTGAAACCATAGAATATAACAAACCAACACGATTAGTTAGTAAAAATAGCAGAGTTAAAAAAAATGGCAAAACTATATGAGTCTTGAACAGTCTTGGGAAGTATAAACAAAATCAAATTGAATATTAGATATATAATGATATTAATTGTTGAAAGATCCATCAGTTCAAGATTTTTCTTTCATTGTAATTTTATTTTCATTTTCAATGCTGTAAGAACTGGAAAATAATAAATTTGTAATATACGAATAATTCGTTTTTCAGTGAAGCACCAATGAGGCAGAAGGCTTTGGTTTTTACAGTTAAAGAAGGGGGCAGTATCCAAATTTTTTTTGTAGTGAAACTATATTTGTCTTGACTAATCTTGAAAAAAACTAATAAATTAAACTGAATATTTGATGTATAATGATATTAATTGCTAAAAGCTCATCAGTTCAAAATTTTACTGTAATTTTAATATTTATTTTCAATATTAAGTACAAAAGAAAACATTTGAAATATAATTCGTTTTCAGTAAAGCAACAATGACGCAGTAGGTTTTAGGCTTCTCCAGTGAGACGATACCCAAACTCTTGTTTATAGTTATTTTTATTCTATTCAAACTTGATTTGCATATTCAGTTTAAGTTTCAGTCGTTTTAAGAATTATTTGTTCATCTACATTAATATATATTGTAGGTTTGTTCGCATTGATTGTTATTTAATTTCTGTTCGTTTTAAGTTTCATTTTACTTTAATAGCAAAATATTTATTTTCGTTTTAAGCTTGATTTTCATATTCAATCTAAGCATTACTCGCTTTAAGATCTATTTATTCATTTGTATCATTACCTGTTGTATGTTTTTTGCTATGATTGTTTATTTAATTTCTGTTCGTTTTGGGTTTCATTTATTCTTTAATAGTAATTTCTGGTCGTTTTGAGTTTGAATTTTAACATGTAATTGTATCTCCTGATCATAAGTTTAAAAATGCCATTAAATTTCTTTGAAAAAAATAATTTTCTGAAAGTTTTTTTTAATTAATTTTTGTTTGTTTTTGATTACAAAAAGTTTCAAGTTTTTATGGCATGGGGGGGGGGGTACTTACTGTCCGATTATTCTTGACTTCAAAAAACGGATCTAGAACTTTCAATTTAAATCGAATGAGGCTTTTATCAAAGTTTATACAATTACCTCTTTGATAAAAACCTTATATATGAACAATAGACAGCTTGCATAACTTGAGGACAGCAATTGACAACAATCAATGGATTGAAAAAATAGCTCCAATAAGGGAGTTTAGACCATTTCACTTGCTGACACAAAGGGATCACGACTGTCTGGAATTGACCTTGATAGGATTTTGTGTGCCAAAGCAATTTTACATCTATCTCAGAGTATGTATTTTAACCTTATAATTGGATAATTATAATATATTTCCTATGTGTACTTCCCGTACATAACCCCTTCTCATAAGCTAAAAACCCCCTTTAATAAGTTATGCCCCAGGGCATAACTTAAAACGTCTACCGCTGGGCCCTGGTGGGCTGTGTCGACACCGGAGTTTTTTGTTAACAGAACTTTGAACTATTTTAACAAAATATATATCTCAAAATTTTTACCTGATGCATTTAGGGCGTGGAGGAGGGGGGGGGGGGCTAGCCACCCTCCAATCTTTGTTGACTCTTAAAAAGTGAACAAGAACTTTCAATTTTCAGTCAAATGAGACCTCTCCAAAGTTTATACGTGCATCCCTTCCATAAGAAATAATAGGAAGGATTCGGAGAATCCTTAAATTACAACTCTTGCCCTGAGGGCTGTGGGGGAGTTGTCATCCTCAAAGACCTAATTTCCAGAACTTAAAACTACGTTTAATAAAATGGCTGTCTCAAAATTTTGATTGGATGTGTTTTGGGAAAAGGTTGGCGTGAGAGGCGGGTTAGTTGCCCTCAATTCACTTTTGACTATTAAAAAGGGCATTAGCCCTTTGAATTCCCAATCGAATGAGCCTTTTTTGAAGTTTCTACGACAACGCCTTCTATAAAAATCTTATATACCCCCAGGGCATAACTTAAAACCCTTGCCCTGAGGGTTGTGGGGGAGTATCCTCCTCAAAAATATATTTTCTATCTGGAAATAAACTACGCTGAACAAAATGGCTATCTCAAAATTTTGATTGGATGTGTTTGGGGAAATGATGGGCGTCAGGGGGGGGGGCTATTTGCACTCCAATCACTTTCGACTATTAAAAGGGCACTAGCCCTTTAATTTCCAATCGAATGAGCCTGTTTTGAAGTTTCTACGACAACGCCTTCTATAAAAACCTTATATACCCCCAGGGCATAACTTAAAACCCTTCCCCTGAGGGTTGTGGGAGAGTATCCTCCTCAAAAATATATTTTCCGTCTGGAAATAAACTACGCTGAACAAAATGGCTACCTCAAAATTTTGATTGGATGTGTTTGGGGGAATGATGGGCGTGGGGGGGGGGCTAGTTGCCCTCCAATCATTTTTGACTATTAAAAGGGAACTAGGACTCTCGATTTCCAATCGAAAGAGCCCCCTTTGAAGCTTCTACGATGACCCCTTCCATATGAAGTGCCTCTGGATAAAAAAAATAATAAATAATAATAAAACATTGGAGCCGTATGGCCTTTACTATAGGCAAAGCTATAGCGTTGCCTCTGATATAATATATATATATATATATATATATATATATATATATATATATATATATATATATATATATATATATATATATATATGTATTTTGTATCTTGAGAAAGTCTTTAGGGAGCATGTCATCATTCATTTTAAACAAAACATTCTGCTCACCATTTACATTTTAAGAGTATCGAGGGGTAAATAGTTAAAGAGTTTAATCGACGCAGAAGCAACAAAACCGCAGAAACAAAAAAAATACTGCAGCTTATTTTGTTGGTGCTATATATGTTTTTTCTTTGTTATATATGCTATTTGGAAGACCTAAATTAGAGAATATCGAAATTCACCGGTGAATGTCCGAAATTAATTTTTTTCTCCTTGGCTTTAGTCAGCTTTTTAGTTTTATTCAAGGTTTGATGGTGACAGGTTAGGTTAGGTTGGGTTAGGCTTTTAACCCATTTCTGAGATTTGTAACCTGATTTAACCTAACCTAACTTTAACTTTTACTATAAAGCTGTGCACAAGACTGAGAAAGCTGTATAGCAAAACTGATTGAATCCAACCATAGAAAAAGGAATTTCAGACATTCACCGGTCAATGTCAACATTTGCCATATTTTTCTCTTTCGTTGTAACATATATATATTACCGTGAATGTTCACAAATTGGAGAGTGTCGACATTTACCGGTGAGTGTCCGAAATAGCTGAGAGTGTCGACATTTACCGGTTAGTGTCCGAAATAGCAGTTTAATTCTCCTTGGATTTAGTTAGCGTTGCCAGTCAAGTTTTTCAATTTAATGCATGGTTTGATGATGATCAGGTTAGGTTAGAATTTCGATAATAAGATATAATTATGATAATAAGATAATTTTAATAGATTTTGATAATAAATTTGTATTTCACTCCTTAGATTAAAATTCTTTAATCTTAACATTTTGAGCTGAATTACAGAAGAAGAACTGAATAAAGCCATGTCTTATTTGCAGATGATCATTATTATTAATTATTGTGTATATTGTCTATCATGGTAATTATATGGTTGATGCATCGCAAATAAAATAAAAATCATAGATGGTACTATAAAAGTTGAGTTTGAATTCATAAAAAGGGATGAGTTCATGAATTTTCTCAAACGATTATTACCAAAAGTTACTTTAACGAAACATGTTTTTTCACCTTTGCATTGTATTGCACGCTATAACTGGTAAAACTTAAAGGAAATCACCTTAAGCCTAATAATGACTAAAAACAATTATTTAGGCACAACTTGGAATTTTGCTACACTATTTCAAATTTATCAAGAACATTCACTTTGTATTTGGAAATATCTAATTGGCAAATAATACTAAGCCTCAATTGAACTCATTTTGCCGTTGTTTTTTTTTGTTGTTTTTTCTTTTTTTTTGCTTTATTCTGTCGATCACAAACTGTCAATTTGACCTCATTTTTCAGTGACAATAGCTGTATGATCTCTCACGCAACAGAAAACGGAGTTGCAAATATCAAGAAGGAAGAGGAGCTTTCTGATATTCGGAATGGCGAAAAATTCAACTTTTTATCTTCTGGATATTCATTTGAAATTATTGAGCAGATGAGCAATTATATCCATGAGAAGTCGCAACTAAGACCGAGGATAGGCGTCATTTGTGGCTCAGGGCTAGGTATAAAAAATTCACCAAATTAAACGGTCCATGTTACCTTACTAAATACAACATAATAATGTGGCGAGCATCAGTGGTCAAATTGGCCACTTATTATACCAGAACCCTTGCAGATCAATCGTATTAAAACTTGAACTGAACAAAAATAATTTGCGGCTTGGAATGAAAATCTATTTATAAGATTCAAGTATTGAAAACAAAATCTTTGCGTCTGTTAATCTTATTATTCAGCAAGAAATGACAAGAAATTGCTTTTAGATACAAAAAAAACGTATTCTTTCTTGTAATGCTCAGAAACCCTCTAATTCAGATTGTTAAAGAATTTCCAACAGCTTAGCGTGGTGGGCTGAAAATTACGGACACTGACTTTGCATACAAAGTCAGATTTAATGTTTGGATATTATTTGTGCCATGTCTTTGTCAACCCACGTATTTACGACATTATTTTTTGTTAGTTGTTTGACATAATTATGCTACTATTTTTCTTTTCCTTTTTTTAATGTGCAAAGAATAAAAATAGGCTAGACTTAGGTTATTGTTTACCCCTATCTCCCCCTTTTTTGGCGCGGCATCTAATCTGATGATGTTCTAATAGATTTAGAGGAAAATGGAAGCTACTTAAAAGGTTTCTATATTGAAAACAGCATTTATTAGAATTTTTCAGAAATTACTGTTCTATGAAGTAGACATTTTTTTAAATGGTCCAATGATCCAACGAGTGATAGTATAATTTTTTTCTGAGAAGTCGATTGCCAAACACTACCATTTTTATAGAAATTTCGCAGTCATACTTTATTGATTTTTTCTCTTTGAAGCCAGAGGTTTAAACAAATTGATATTTATAGTAAAGAGTATGACAGTAAAGAGTCGTGATTTTGATTTGTTTGTTTTCCTCTCTTCCATAGTTATCGCAGTTTAATTTTGTTTTGTAGCGTTGTGTGATTTTTTTGTTCTTTTTTTCTTTTATTTTTATTAATCCTTCGAGCATTTACACTGTATTTGTATGAAAGGTTGAAATAAAATTATTATTATTATTATTTAGTATGGGAAACTTATAAAAGTAAAAACTGGAGCTAGTGTACAAAAGGAAAGTTTTTAAAGCCATCTAAGGTTTATAAATTTGGTTAATTTAAAACTCCTATATAATTTTCTTTCTAGGTAATTTTAAGTGCAGGGGGAGGGGGAGTAACACAGAATCCTACCCACAGTAGACCTACCGAATTAATTTCAACTATCTTACCTGAGCTTCCAAAAAAATTCCTAAGATAGCCTAGACCTACTTTGTGCAGACTGAATTGTGAACTAAAATAATTTGGAAATAAAATACGAATTCAACCATTACCTGCAGAGAAATTTTAGTTTCAATTTAATTGCATTATAAATATTCATATCAGATATCCAGTGATTTTCAAACACTTGCATTTTGAAGTGAAGTCACCAGAGCACCTGGGGACAATGCCAATTTTCTCCAAGACAACGTCATAACCTATCTCCCCCCGCATTATTACCCCAATATAATTAAAAACTAAACACGTCCCCTCAGAGGCTGCGCCCAGGGACAGTCCCCCCTAGCTAAATCACTGATTGTTTTTTAGTTGTTTACCTCTAGCTGTAGGGTTTCAACAGACTGTCAACAATATTTTATCAATATTGGGAGCGCAATCGAAGCCACGTATCTTTGTTATAATAACCGGTCTATGCGTTGTTCTCAGTTCTTTTCAGTTCAGTGCTTTTCAGTATTCGACGTAAATTCAGTAATATTCCTAAGTGACAGCCATAGGCGCTAAGACACAAAGCCGTTGTCACAACTGTTGCAGATTTGAATCCTACCTTTTGAAAATCTTAGTTTCTCAAAACCTAGTAGTCATAACTACTACGGAACAATGCACTTGTTTTCTTAAGGAGCAAAACACCTTGTTATGCATTATATATAAAATTACTTCCCAAAAAAGGCACCTTTTTGCAGCTCCCCTTGCTATACTAGAAGAACCGCGCTTGTAAAAAAGACCTATTTAAATCTAGCAGCAGAGGTTTCAGGAGTGACAACCACCGTAGCAAAAAGTAGAGCACAACAGTCTTGACCAGTAGGGAACTTTGAGTATAACCTTGCATCTCATTATAAAGTTTAATCTTCGGGTAAACACAACTGTTTTCTCTTGACTGTTATTTCAAGCACTTTATCATTCGAGGGCCGCTTTGCTTTTTAAGAAGAGGAACGTGTTTCTATAATTTCTAGAGGGATCAGGCCTAAATCTTCATCCCTTTCATCTAAATGCCCGGTTTCACCATTTTCATCTAATTTAATGTTTTAAAGTTGCAATTTACACATCATTTTTTATATATTTCTCTTGTCTATTCCTGAATAGCTTTCTTCTGTTTGACCTAGGAAACAGAAATGAAAATCTTTTTTAAGGAAGCCTGGCAGATATTATATTAGATGGCACTGTGATACCATACGAAGAAATACCTCACTTCCCCCCATCAACTGTGCCTGGTCATGCAGGGGATCTAGTCATTGGCTTATTAGATGGCATACCAGTCATTGCAATGAGGGGACGGCACCACCTATATGAAGGATATCCCTTATGGCTGGTAATTTGTGTTTACTCCCTGGCAGGACTACGGTACCTCTTCTTGGGACTTGTTGCTAGATTTGGTGATATATTTTCTGTCTGTTAATTTTTATCTTGTAGTAATTTTCTTGTCTCAAAAAAAAAAAATCCCAGTGTGCTTGGAATAGTTTACATATTTAGATTTTAAATGCACTCTTTCAGAAGTAGAAAAATTATATTTAATATGCAAAAAAAACTTCTTTGCCAACCTTTCGAAACGCTACAGACCAGTTTCAAGGTTCTAGCAACGAAATTTATTATGCATACGGTTTAGCGAGACGGTGCCGGGTGGCAAGCGTAGCGGAAGTGAACCAAGCGTTGTGAAACTATTCCAAGCTTTTCGAAAGAGTATGGCATACTTGGCGTTCTGAGATGTGCACAAAGTGGCGGAAAGTGGGTGCTTCTCGTGCTTTAGTTTTGTTGCTAAAATAGTGTGTTACGGACAATTTATCAAACAATTATTGCTTCGGGCCATCAGCAATCGATCTTCCAGGGCTCTTCCCTTCACAATTTCTTAGCAGGAGAGGGGAAGGATATCCAGTAAATGCTGACGAAATTGTGTTGTTCCTTCTAAGCACAGTTTATATAATTATATAAACTGTGCTTCTAAGTCACCATCGACCGTTCCACACCTTGATGGTGTGGAACTTGATGGTGTGTTGTCCACACCTTTTTCTTGACTTGATGTAACCTAGATTGCTCATCATTCATATTCTTAAATGTACAGCGAAAATTTGGCGTATATTGGCATATATGCCAAAATAAAAGCTTAAGCAACACATTATCTTTTGCCCATAGATTACCAAATATTCGTTTCTATGGGAAAGAATAAACAACAAAAAAAACAGATAATTAAAAAAGGAGATAAAAAGGGGGAGAAAAGAAACAACATTCCTATGTGTATTAACTTATACCCGGAGACTTTCTTTATTTCATTTTATTACAAAAGTATTTGACGTAACAACATCATTTGCTTTCTGATTTAGACTCAATGCCCTTAAATGGGGAAAATACATATAAAAAGCCCAAAGGAGTAAATATTGCCAATTAGCATTAGACCTATTCAACTTGACAATGACGATGAGCAATAATTTTTTTTTCTATTTAAGGAAGATGGTTATTGCATTAGAAATCCTTAAAGTCCACATAGCAACATGGTTGATGATAAACTGATTTTTTACGGTATTTGCTTTCATTCCGTGCTATTATACTTAGCGATGAAACTTCCAAACAGCAAAGGAGAGGTGATTATAACCCTCTCCCCACCCTCACTGAAATATTCCTATAATTTCTTATATTTTTAGAATGATTTACCTATTGTTTTTTTTCGAAATTTGTCTCTATATCAAATATATTCTATGAACACAGTAAAATCGTGAACGTAACTTTAGTTTGACATCTAGCTAAGTGGACTTTGATGGATTTTGTCCTAAGGAATACAGCAAAGGCTAATGGAGAGTGTAGAGGGAAATAGGAAGCTGAAACTCCCCTAGACTTAAATTATGTTGATGGTTTGAGTGTTCTAGATGAAGATTTTAGCTAAATGAATGATTTTATAAAGGGTCTAAGATTTCAGGGTGTGAGAGCAGGCTTGAAAATTAATATTAAGAAAAATAAGTCACTTAGACTTGGAAAAAATTATCGTGAAGAATTGATTACCCGTAACCAGAAGATCAATAAATAGGATAGCTTCACTTACCTGTGCAGTATTATCAGTAAAGAATTGGGCTGCAGTGTATTTTAGTCTTGTATTCTATTTTTCAGTGTTCTATGCCAGTTCGAGTGATGAAGCTCCTAGGTGTTAGACAAATAGTTATCACTTGTGCAGCTGGGGGACTAAACCCTTCATACAAAACTGGTGATATTATGATAATTAAAGACCACGTAAACCTCCAAGGGTTAATAGGAAATTCCCCTCTTGTGGGGAAACATGATGAAAGGTCAGTTTTAATATTCTTTTAACTTGATTTTTGACTTTTGGTATAAGTAACTGTTCTTCAATTTACAAAATAGGTCTTCTTGAATAGCTTCTTTTTGCCTTCTTTAGTATTCAGGACATCAAACTAAATGTTTTGCACTTTTAAACTTATAAAAACATTTAAAAATGTCTTAACATTTTTAAGGACATCAGGATAAAACGTCAAAATAAGCGTAAGGTCGGACCAATCTTATTTTAATTCATACCTAAAAACCCCAACTATTTCAAATTTTTGCTTTTAGTTGTTTAAAATTACTTGGGCAGTATCATATTTTCGTCAATGCTGCCATGTTTAGCTGTGAAAACTAAAAAGGAAAAATTAATTAGTTAAATTTGGTAACATTCTTTCCACGAGAATTCTAATACTAACAATCTATTTATTCCAAGCATGACTACACCTTCAAAAGAAAGCTACATCTTCTTGCATGGTATGATGCCAAGTATTTTTTTTGCTGATATTATATCCATGTTTATTTCTGTTTTTTTTTAACTTGCCACGTGCTACTGTCTGAAACTGTAAAACTACATAAAGAAGTTTCTTTTCCCATTATAAATTTAATTCCCAGTTTTTTCCTAATTTTTAAGATATGGGTATATGATTGTGTAGCTTGCCACTTAACCAACTCCTACGATCTGATTTTATGTGTACTGTCCTTGATACATCAAAATTCTCAACACTAAGGCTTAACGAGTAATTGCGAAAGAAATTATAAAATTGGAGAACCTTTATAGATTTTGCTATTTAAATATGAATTTATAGGAATTTTTCACCAGTATTTGAAGAATTTTTTGAAAGGATCAATTTTAAGTAAAGACAGAGGTTTAAGTAAAGACTGCGTTCTGCTGCGCTGAACGCAGCAGACTTAGATAACAAAAGGTTATAGGGCAGCAACTTCCAGTACTTCTGGTTACTTCTAAGTGTTTTAAGATTTAATATCCAGGTAAAGCCTCACTCATGGATACTGGAAGGGGGTCATAGGGTAATATCCTCTCCCCCTAAAACAAGCAGACAATAAACAAATATAGCAAATAGGAAAATGAGGATATTCCCATTAAAACTTTAGTAAAACACACATAGTTGCACCTACCCCCCTCCAGAAAGAATTTTCTGGCGACGCTAATGCCACACCGTTGCAAATCTGCAATGGTTAATAGACATTTTCCCTCTTGCAGGAAAACATGAGGAAAGGTTAGCTTTTATACTCATCTTTGAGAATAAAATTCGTTTAAGAAATACCACTAGGATTTGGTGACATTGCGTTAGTCTTAACAATTGAATAATTGCCATTTCAGAGGAAAGGGGGACTATACAAAAAACAAGAATTTCATAATATTGATTCATAAGATAAAGAATGTTTCATAGCTTTGTACCTACCGGGAGCTCTTTCCCCGGGAAAAAAAGACAATCAAAAACTTCGTTATTTATGAGACCTAGGCTCCTTATTTGCCCCTCCACCATTTGTCTTAGAATCCAAACAAAACGAGGTCATTTTAATTTTAAAGAAAATAATCCTACGCATTAGCAGAGTTAAAGTACTTTAATTTATTACCATTACACCTATTCATTGCAATAAGAATTGCATTGGTATCAGCCAGAATTTTCCATTTGTTAAGGTTCACGTTCCCCATGAAACATGTGATTTTGCGACAAGCCTACAGCTGTAGCCTGCACCAATACTACAAAATACTTATTACATTAAATTTATTGGATTCAGATACATTTACTCACTGAGTCAGAGCAGTGACATTGTATAAACTTTTTATTAAAGAATGATCTAAAACTTCTCAAAATCATAAGATTTTTTTTTCCTTTTTCAACAATCATCCGATTTTTTTACGTATTTTTTATATTAATAAATTGAAAAAGCAATTTTCAAAAATGTTTTTTGGTGGACGAATAAAGCTGAATATTAGCTATCGAATAGTAGAAAAAGTATCGTACTACATTCAAATATTAAAACTGTTGGACCGTAGGGAACTTGCACACCAGCAACCGAATAGGGAATATAAACCTTAATACCAATCAAACGTATTCTATCGTCTTTTTGACTGCCCGTCAAAATAAATTAACATGACCAGCGGAGAAGGGTGGTCAAGGATGTGTGTATTTTCGTTTGTGTTTTTTTTTCTGTTTGTTTTTAGGGGTAATCGCATTAAGCCAGTGACACTAGAATATCAGAAAAGGATTGATTGAAATTGAAATCGAAAGCTCTAGTGCTCTTTTTATGAATCGGAAGTAACCACGCTGCAGCAAAGTGGCTCTTTCTGCCATTTTGTGGTGTAAAATGATATTTTTGTGATATAATTGTGAGAGTTCTGATTTATTTTAACTTCTTAAATTTATGCACATGTTGTTTATAATTTTGTGCTGGCTACCAGGGAGGAGAATAAGATGCTCCTTCTTTGGGACAGGGGTGGTCAGCCCTCATTTGCAGTTTCTCAGATTCCTTGTAGCAAAATGGAGCTAACCACAAGTTATAAAAAAGATCTGTTGGATTTTTTTCAGAGGAATTATCTACGGACCATTGGGTACCTGTTTTTACTGGGTTAATTTCAAACAGTAAGTTTTACATAAAATGTGGTTCTATCTCACTTTCTTGGACAATTATTAGAGAAAGCCTGAAATAGCTAGGGCCCTTTTTGTGGATGAAGGATTATAGATTGCCAAATATCATCCTTTCTGGCCATCTATTTAGTTCCAAGTGAAAGACAGGTGGTCCCCAAATGGGGTGGGCAGGGATTGTAAGAAAGGATTTAAAGAAAATATGTACTTTTTGGTGGGTGTAAGGAGGGAAGCTTTGAATAGATTTTGAAAGAGGAAGAGTATGCGCAGCTGTGTTGCCTTGGGCAGCTTGGTGCTAAAGTGAGTTGTTAGTAGTAGTAGTAGTACTAGTAGTAGTAGTAGCAGTAGTAGTAGTAGTAGTAGTAGTAGTAGTAGTAGTAGGAGTAGTAGAAGCCTTAGATTCAGCAGCCACGTAAACATTTTCTCATTTTTAGATTTGGGCCTCGATTTTTCCCAATGAATAAGACGTATGACACCCATTACCGAGAAAAAGCCAAGCGAATAGCAATTGACATGGGTATTTCTGATACAGTAAGGGAAGGTGTTCACGTTATGGTTGGAGGACCCAACTATGAAACAATTGCTGAGCTCCGATTCCTTAGACTCATGGGAATTGATTCTGTTGGTAACGTACTTGTCTATTGTTTTTTTTTTTCATTTGATCTTCAAATAGTTATATCAAAGCCATGAAGAATTTTGTAGATGCTTGAACTAATGGTCCTAGAATATTGGAAGAGGACTCATTTTGAACGGAATTAAAAGTTCTAGTCCCTTTTAAGTAACCAAAAAGACTGGAGGGTAACTAACCCCCCTCCCACGTCCTTTTCCCCCAAAATCTAGAGACGATACGCTCCCCCAGCCCCTGGGGTTACTGTAAATAGAACCTTATGTATCGGAAGATTTATTTCTTGAGCGAGTAAATAAAATAATAAAATAGAATTTTAGGAGCATACATAGGATATAAATGTCGCAACTTCCTTACCGAGAATTTTAAATTTGTTGAGTATATTGATGGGAAATATTACGCTTTTATCATGATGTATAATTAAAATAATAGTGTCTTTTCGTCAAAAGTAAAAAGAAAACTTAAAAGATGATAATTTAGATTACGTAAGATACCAAACTTAATTAGAAATCAAACAGTTCATGGTAAAGAACAGTAAGTAAAGAGTGACACGGCTCAATAGTAACCGAAACGGAATTTTGATGTCAATAAATAAATCAAAAGAATCGGCTTATTATGATGATTCCTAGATATATTACATTCATCAAGCTTTGTGTTACCCATAAAAGGCTAGGATCCTGAGAGAACTTTCCTGATTTTTGGAAGAGGGACGAAACAACACTTGAAACTCAAATAATCTTAATGAGAATCACACCATCAGATTCAGCGTATCAGAGAACCCTATTGTAGATGTGTCAAGCTCCTATCTGCAGAAATGTGGAATTTTGTATTTTTTGTCAGAAGAAAGATCACGGATGCGTGTTTATTTGTTTTTTGTTAGTTTTTTTTTCCCCCAGCGGTAATTGTATCGAACTAATGGTCCTAGAATATCGGAAGAGGACTCATTTTAAACGGAAATCAAAAGTTCTAGTGTTGTTTAAGTGACCAAAAAGATTGGAGGATAACTAGCCCCCTCCCACGCCCTTTTCCCCCGAAATCTAGAGATGACACGCTCCCCCATTCCCTGGGGATGGGTCCTTAATTTATAAAATTTGCCCTTTTTTACGTGTAGTCTTTGTTATTGGGAAGTATACAGACATTTTAGGGGGGATTTTGTCCTTGGAGTGGGTTACCATGTGGATAATTTTCTGCGTGGAGGGATATTTCCGGGGGTATAATTTCCAGACGAAACTTTACACTGGAGGGATTTGGCAGAATTTCTCTTCGAAATTATTTTTTTGTCATACTTTCTCTTTGCCTACTCAGTATTGCGTGTGGAGATTTTTCCGGGGGAATTGTCCAGGGGAAGTTTTCACTGTTTGGATTTCTGGGAATCTTTTTCAAATGAAAGTATGTGAAAGTATGGTAAAGTGGATTTTTTAGGCTAAATCTTCTGCAAGAAATTTTGCGGCGAAGGGGGGGAATTTTCAGCGAGGATGGAATTGCCCGAGAGAATTTTACTGGGGGGTGAATTTTACATGGGAGGAACTTTCCACGGAGGAGTTTCCCGTGAAGGGAGGGAATTTTTCATGGAGGTTGAGCCAGATTTACCGGAATTATTTGAAAAACGATCAGAAATTAAATTTGAACAGAAAACAATTTTTTTTCAACTGAAAGTGAGGAGCAAAATTAAAACTCAAAACAAACAAAAATTATTCTGTATTTGAAGGGGTTGCCCCCTTCCTCAATATATTCATTTTGAAACTAAAGTTTGACTGTTTGTTCCATTTTCTTAAGAACTACTCCTGAAACACAAGGGCCGTTTAGTTAGAATAGGAAGCTTTTTTAAAATTGCTACACATTTTAAGGTATTGAGAACGGAAAAACTTCTTCATATACGGGATAATTTCTGTTCGTTTTAAGTTTATTTGTTGCTCCTTACTTTCAGTTGAAAAACTTTTTTTTATTTAATTCACTATGAAAGAAATTAACCTAAAATGAACACAAATTACCATGAACAATGAAGTAGAACTTAAAACAATAATTGCAACAAAAAATTGTGGTTGTGGTACACATCCTTCAAATCCACACAAGGCTAGGATGTAATTTGCACTATACTGAAAACTAAATAGATTACTAGATTGACGTTTTTGTTTAGCCAATACTTATAAGAGGAATGGCTTTTAACGATTTTTTTATAAACGGTAAATCTATTTAAATGTTGTCTTTTTAGGTCGAAAAATATAATTGTCCAAAAACATTATAGTTAGTACACTTAATACCGTTCCTTTTACAGCTCAAATGACGATCTAGTTTTGAGGGGGCTTTACGTGGGTGGTAACGCATACCTTATTCGTTGTAAATTTTGCCGTTTTAACTTTGAAAGCGATAATTGCTTGATTACTCATTGCTTAGCGTGAAATTGCTTCAAGTATTACCAATCAATGTTTCTTAAAGTTTTATTAAACTGGTAAATTTTAGTCCAACACTTTTAGTAACTCGAGTACTTTTGTGAAAATCAAGGACCGTTTACGATGTATATGCTTAGTGTTTTTTAATTTTGGATTCCCATATTTTATTGCTCATCTTGTAATAAAGAAGCTCGTGAGTCCTGGGATTCTAATTCTAGCGGGAATTAAGAATTATTGTAAAAAATGTAGGCTACATACAGTGTTTTGTTTATACTGTTGGTTATTGCTTTTGAATTAGGATGCTTATATTGTAATTTGAGGTCTGTATTTGTAATTTGGGACGTCAAACCTCAAAACATCATTTTTCACTGGATATGAACCTTTCAGCGGTGTTGTAGAAGCCCGGAATAATTTAGATGATAAAACAAGAGGTACAATAATTGTGTTCATTTTGAGAAAAAGATTTGTGAGATATTATATTGAAATTATGAATTTTCGGTATATTAGTTTTCTTGAAAGTTTATTAGTTTTTTTTTATGTATTCATGACCATGCTTCACATCTGAATTTTCCCCTCTCTTTATTTTTAAGTTATATTAATTAAGCGTTTCCACCAAATTCATAGACATTACTACGGGGGATTTTTTTTATCTTTATCATTGATTTTAATGAAGGATTTAATATCATTTTGAAATTAGTACTTGTTGTGCTTTAGCTCAGGACACTTGTTTGTTCACTCTTGACTATTCCGGCAATGATCCTGGAACTACCACGCGTCAAGTGAGACAAAACATGTCTATATTTACAATGGTGAAGGGTTTCAGTCCTCAGGACCACACATTCGTCCCTCCGATTATACTAATGATTTTTGAATGAACACGAATGACAAAGGTACTATAGCTCTTTACTTATAAAGTTTAAAGAGAGGGGAAGGGGGCTTTGTAGAAATGCAGTAGGCTCTCCATTTATACAGATTCAAGTGTGCTTCGATCTTCGGGAAGTTTTGTCTCAAGTTGTTACTGATTTTGTTCACTAATGGTGAGCTGCCATACCGATGTTTGCAAAAATCCAAGAATTGGCTAGACTCGGAAAGCAAATCTGAGCTACTAATGAAAGTCATTTCGGAGTAGTGATTTTTAGCACTAAATTCAAATGATTGTGCTCCGTAATTGGTATTATTGGTAGCAATTGGTATATTCTTCATTTTGCAAATCAATAGCTTCAGGAAGTGAAATGGGCATTGAATGGGTAGGAAGAGGCCATAAGAAAGGATTAAAAGGAAGATGGGACTCCTTGGTAGGGGGGAGCTTCAAATAGATTGGGCTGGAGGAGGAGCGTGTGTAGCTTTGTGGGCCTAAGGTGGTTTGGCGCTGCATTGAATTGTTAGTAGAAGTCAGGGGCACCGTTTCGGGGGAAGGGGGTCGAGGTGGAAAGTTGCCCCCCCCCCCAAAAAAAGAGAAAAAAGTATCATATAGTTTATGCCCCTTGAATATCCAGATATGGACCCCTCTCCCCCCCTCCCAAGTAAAAATGCTAGAGATTCGTCCAGAAGTAAGAGTAATTAATTAGAACAGTGGTTAATATTAAATAGCTTGCTTTTCCAGTCTGTATTCACACATTTTCACTAGTTGATCGCATACGACATCCGCAATTTCCATTGGATACTCGTCACTGGTACTTTTTTGCTATTAAGCTTCAGCTTGATGAGAATAATCCTTTTGTTTTTTTAAGGAATGTCAACAGTACACGAAGTTCTTGTCGCTAGACAATGCAGCATGCGAGTTTTTGCTTTCTGTCTTATCACAAATGAATGTGTTACGGAATACGATTGTGATTTAGAAGCCAATCACGAAGAAGTGTTACAGACAGCAGAACAACGCCAGGAAACACTCAAATCGTTTGTCGCGAAAATTGTGGCTGATATGGCTAAGCCAGAGAATTCTATTGTGCAACCCATTCCTGGAAGTAGTGTAATTCCAGAACATGGCTACGTATATGAAGAATCTCATATTGCATAATTTTTCATACCGTTTTCTTGTTGTTGTTATTATTAAACGTAAATAGAAAATCAACCGGAAGATTAACGGTATAGTCAATAAATCCTCATCCAAAAACTATCAAACAGTTTTTGGAACGAAACTGTAAGCAAAGGGTGACACATGCAAATTGTAACTGACATTTAAAAAAGGAGATTTTAGCTCAGCACATACTAAGCTATTACGGTAAGAATATTTGCATGGTCTTAGAAAAGGAAAAGACACTCCTCAAAAAGTAAGTTATGGTGACAAAAACTATACCGTCAAATTTAACATATCTAAGAAGTCTAGAACCAAGTTTTCAAGCCCTTTTTTTTACAAAAATAGAAAATTTTTATTTTTCCCGGAAAGAATGGTCACGCTTCCAGGTGTTCTCTTTTTTCTGCTTTCCATTATGTGATCTTATCAGAACAGTTTTAACAGAATATCAAGAGAGAGCTCACTTAAATGTAAATCTAAAGTTTTAGTCCCGTTTATCAGTGGCAAAAAAGAGGGCTCCACAGTGAATGGGTTATTTCTTCCATTCTGTGCCACAAAAGGAAATTTGTCTCAGAGAGGGCCAAAACACTACTGAGTGTAAATTCTAAATTAGCAAATGGATTTTGTACTGTCAATAAGCTATTTATACAGTCCCCAGTCTTAGAGGCCGTAATGCCTGGCGGGTGGCGCATTGACTCCTGATAATAAGGCCGTTCTTTTACTCATCTTTGTGCTAAGGTCTTACATCTTTTGACAAAGAACGCTTAAAAGTGAAATCTTAGCACTAAGATGTTACATCTTATAGCGTTCTTTTGTAAACATCATTCATCATTCTGCTCTGATCAGCGGTCTAAGAACAATGATGAGTATAAAATCGAAGTTCTCCCATCATTGTTCTATGTTGCAGAAACATGGCGCCCTTCACACTTTTTGCTAACATCAGTGAGCTGTAAGATCTTAGAACAAAAATGAGTTAAAAGAACGGAAATGTTTGCAGAAAGATGTGAGATCTTAAATGTAAGGTCTTAGCGCAAAAGAACGTCCCTAATGTGTGGACTCGATATAAAATAAACAACAATTGTTGAAAAACATTTTGGAACTTTATTTGACTGAGTTGATTTATTGAGAATTCATTAAATTATCTAAAGCAGTATATTGTTGCAGGAAAGCCATTAGAAGGAAGCTCTTTGGATCTTTCTGGAAGAAATTTGCCCCCTAGCTTATCTTTGTTTTATTGGTGGGCTATATTTAGATTAAGCCTAAAATGTGGGCTGTCAACCTCTAGGTTGACAGCTCCTGTTTTATTGCAGAAATATGTTGAGTGCAACACAGAGCTTGCATTCGGATGCTAACCTCTACATAAAGTTGAGAACCAAGGGGAGGGTGCTGCATCTCCAACTAACAAAACTAGACCGAAGTGTACCCATGAAAAACCTAAGAAATTTTAATCTAAAATTCCTTTTTACATGTTTTGGACTCTTTTTCTCTCCCTGATAAATAATTTTATCATTCTTAAAGCATTGTTTTTATCATTTTAAAGCATTTTATCATTCTTAAAGTATTTTCAGAGAAAAACTATAGCTTGAATGCAAACAGTGCAAGTAGAGGGGGTGGGAAAAGGGAAGGGTGGCAGCAGGAGAGCCCTAAATAAGGTATTAAAGGCAAATTAAAACTTAATATGGAAGAAGAAAGTGTTTCAAATAAAAGTAAAAGGCAACGTTAAAACTTAGACTGACAGCTATTATTCTATATGTAAAGGATTCTAACGTAACCCGCCCCCTTCCACCCTTCTTTCTAATTTAATTCATCCACTCTTAACGCTGAATTTGAACTAATGCTTCCTTGTAAGCGCTTCCCTGTAAGCTTGTTAAAATTCAACAAATTTGGCAGTTATTGCTTATTTACGTTTTACTTGCGGTTTCCCTTAAAAACTTTTAGACTAAAAATATAATAATTTAAATCAAATACAAACCTTTTTTCTCAAATTATTTTGATTGAAAACAAATTAGAATTCTTTATACATTTTTCTTATCTTAAAGTATTCATTTTTGAAATACTGAAATAAAAGGATAATCTTTAGCGTTAAGAGAGAGAAACTAACGCAACCTCAATATACACAGCATGGTTTAGCGTTAAGAGAGAGAAACTAAGGCAACCCTCAATAAACACAAGATGGTTTAGTGTTAAGAGACAGAAACTAAGGCAACCCTTAATATACACAGGATGGTTTCTATTCGCTTTAAGTTGTAATTTCACTCTTTATTTCATTTGAAAACTTGTTTTTACCTTTTCATTTAAGTAAATATCAATAGAAGTTGTGAAATCGTGGTACAATTTTTCTGAGTTACTATAGATGGCACTTTTGTCGCTCATTTTCGTATTTTCACTTTACTTTCCTGCAGTTGTTGGGAAATGCTGTTCTGCTAGTTGTGCCCTTCATGGTACGACACAAGAATCATTTGATCTTCAACTTCTGCACCTAGATTTCCTGGCTCTTCCAAAGTTTCGGACTAGGAAAGGTGTAAAATTAAAAAGATGAAATCATATTTTTCAAACGATTTATTCAATTTTAAGTATATATATATATATCTTACACTAGAAATCCAAAAGCGGTAAGGCCCTGGGTCTAAAAGGAAAAATTATTATCATTGGGATTTTGAAACGAAAATTAACAAAATGATGGAACAAAAATCAAACACAATTTTAGTATCATGACATTATTTACATTTTCATAACGCAAAAAAAAATATATATATCACAAGGCCAATCAAGGTTTACACAAAGAGACCATGGTAAATAAAATTGAAGCTAACTCTTTCTCAAGTACTCTAAAAGGCCCGAGGGTCTTTTGCGCTTTACTGAAAACTAAATATACTTTGAACGGTATGGTTTCTATTATACGAAGAACCAAAAAGAAAAAAATCATTAAAACAAACTAAAGTGTGGTACAGGAAAAATTATTTCTTAGAAAAACAACATTTGTGTCTTTCACTTTTATTAAGTACGATTAAAAAAAAAAAAACTCTCCCACGTCTGGAATTTTGTTACGAATAGTCTACCGAGGCTATTAATATAGAACATAAGTTCGAATATAACCAGAAACCTTCTGATGATGTAGTATCCCTATTGCAAGAAAAATCTTGAGAGTCCTGTTTGGAATAGGACAGCATATGCTAAATAAAATCCAAGTGTGGTCACAAAAGATAAACTCGGCTTAGCTCCAGAAAAGAGTAAAGCAGTAATTTTACAAAAAAGAAGAAACAATTTTCTTTCGCTCTAAGACTATATGACCAGCCGATTTCCCTGAAAATATAGATGAAATACAATGAGAGGCATGGGCGTAGGCAGCATTAGGCAGCATATTGTCTAGGGGGGGGCAGTTGATAGTGTGATGGAGTTTTATCAACTGCTTTTTCCAAACCATCTGCTTTTCAGCCATATCTAATGTAAATTTGAAGGTCTAGGGGGGGGGGGGGGGGGAGCTGCCCCCCTGCCCCCCTCCCTACACCCATGATGAGAGGCTATATTAGAGCAACAGTTAAGCTGGAAAGGCCACTTTAAAGAGAAAGTTCCGAAAACTGCAGCTTCCCTAATCCAGCGCAAACGAATCAAACAGTTCGTGGTAACGAACTGTAAGTAAGGAGCGACCCGGCTCAATGGTAACTTGAAACTCTAAAAAACGGAATTTTAATACCAATAGATGCATCAAAAGAATCAGATTTTAATTCTGATTTCAAATATATAAGTTTCATCAAGTTTAATCTTACCTACCAAAAGGTTACGCGCCTGAGAAAATTTGGCTGATTTTCGAAAAAAGGGGAAAGACCCCCTAAAAGTTATAGAACCTTAATCAAAATCACACCATCATATTCAGCGTATCAGAGAACCCTACTGTAGAGGTTTCAAGCTTCTATCTATAAAAATGTGGAATTTTGCATTTTTTGCCAGAAGAAAGATCATGGATGCGTGTTTATTTGTTTTTTTGTTGTTTTTTTTCTTTTCCCCAAGGGTGATCGTATTGACCCAGTGGTCCTAGAATATCGCGGGAGGGTTCATTCGAACGGAAATTAAAGGTTCTAGTGCCCTTTTTAAGTGACCGAAAAAATGGAGGGCAACTAGGCCCCCTCCCGCACTTACTTTTTTCCCAAAGTCTCCCGATAAAAATTTTGAGATAGCCATTTTGTTCAGCATGGTCGAAAATATTATAAATATGTCTTTTAGGATGACTTAATCCCTCGAATCCCCCAAGGGGAGGGCTGAAAGTTATGAACTTTACCCAATGTTAACATATAGTATTGGTTATTGGGACCCGGCTCAATGGTAACCAAAACCCTAGAAAACGGTATTTTGATACAAATAGATACATCAAAAGAATCGGATTTTAATGCTGATTTCAAATATATAAGGTTCATCAAGTTTAATTTTACCCATCAAAAGTTACGCGCCTGAGAAAATTTGGCTGATTTTCGAAAAAAGGGGGAAATGCCCCCTAAAAAATATAGATCCTTAATGAAAATCACACCATCATATTCCGCAGATCAGGGAACCCTACTGTAGAGATTTCAATCTCCTATCTACAAAAATGTGGAATTGTGCATTTTTTCCCAGAAGAAAGATCACGGGTGCGTGTTTATTTGTTTTTTTTCCCCAGGGGTGATCGTATCAACCCAGTGGTCCTAGAATATCGGGGTAGGGCTTATTCGAATTGAAATTAATAGTTCTAGTTCCCTTTTTAAGTGAACAAAAAATTAGAGGGCAACTAGGCCCCCTCCCACGCTCTTTTTTTCCCAAAGTCACCGGATCAAAATTTTGAGATAGCCATTTTGTTCAGCATGTTCGAAAATATTATAAGTATGTCTTTTAGGATGACTTAATCCCCCGAAGTTCCCGGGAGGAGGGCTGAAAGTTATGAACTTTACCCAATGTTAGCATATTGTATTGGTTATTGGGAAGCATACAGTACAGACGTTTTCAGGGGAGATTTTTCCTGGTAGGGGGGGGGGGTCGGGGGTTATGTGGGAGGGTCTTTCCATGAAAGAAGTTTTCATGGGGGAAGGGACATTGCTATGAGGGGGACGCAGGACTTTTTCAGCATTATTTAAAAAAAGATCAGAAATTGAATATAAAAAACAAGTTTTTCAACTGCTACAGCAGCAACGTCAAAACTTTAAACAAACAGAAAATATTACATATATGATTGGGTTCACCCCCTAGTCAACACCTCACTCTTTAAGCCAGAGATTTTTTAGTACTTTCATAAGAGCTATTTATTCTAATTAATGGCCTTTGTAATTAAGCGGTCAGTTTTGAAGAATTGGAACAAAATTCGAACTTTTGCTTAAAGAGCAAGATATTGACTAGGGGGCGAACCCCCTAATATACGTATTAAAATAACATGAACATAGAAGTTCATTACGTAAATTAATTCGTAAGTTACGTATATTTATTACTAATAAAAACGTTCGTAAATAAAATGAAACAAGTTTCGAGAAACCCATTTAACCAAATAAAGGTAAATTAATATGAAAATTTTGTTTTAATTATTCATGTACTGTAAGCCAAGATCAAAACCTACATTTATTCAAAAACGTTCAAAAATTAAATAAAAAAACAAGTTTTTTTAACTGAAAGTAAGGAACGACATTAAAACTTAAAACGAACAGAAATTATTCCGTATATTAAATGGGCTGTGCCCTCCTCAACGCCTTGCTCTTTACGCTAAGGTTTGACTTTTTAAAAACTCTATTTTTTTTAACAATAAAAAACTTTAGCATAAAGAGCAAGGCGTTGAGTACCCTTTAATATACGGAATAATTTCTGTTCGTTTTAAGTTTTAATGTCGTTCCTTACTTTCAGTTAAAAAAACTTGTTTTTTTATTTAATATTGGAAAGGAACTGGTCCTTAGCTCTAGATAAGAAAATTACCTATATAAGACTGTAATCAGCCCAATTCTATACATTGCCCCTTTAATAAGGTGTAGCTCATTGATAATTTCAGTATACCATTGAAGAGCTACGGCATCCATGAAGCGAAATTTAGGAGTTTAGCCGAATGAAAATTATCTAGAGGAAGAAGCAACAAAAAGTGCTCTCTGACTAAAGATTAGTTATCAGTGAACTTAGAGATAGCAGATGTGAGACGTAAAAACTAAAAGCCATATTCAGATCGACGGCTCAACGATGCTTAATTGCAAAGAGTTGCTTATGCCTAACAGTAATTCAAGTTTTGGGAGCCGTCGTTTTCGCCTCCAGAGATCCCCCATAGTAAATTCCCCCTTCCCCCGGAAAATTCCCCTATACGCAAAATTTAACAGCCAGAGAGAAAGTACAAAACAGTTACCTCAAAATATTGATCAGTTATCCTAAGAGATAACACAAGGACCAGATATCAAGTTTTAATACAGGGGATGGTTGGTCTCTAATCACTTTTGACTTATAAAAAAGGAATAGAACTCTCAATTTTCGATCAAATGAGCACCCTCTGAAGTTTCTATGGCCATGAGAGGAAGGTTAAACATGAGGAAGGGGCACCCTCCTCCTATTTGGAATAAACTTTGCTCTGTTTGGTGTTTAATTTTACTGTTTCTTTCATAATAACAGCGTACACCGGAAATAGTCCCGGAAATTGGTATATATATAGAGAAATTAATATATCAATTTCCTCACCTCCCCCCCCCACACTTCGCCCTTTCCTTAGACTAATTCCGTATTTACCTGAATGTTCGATAGGAGCCAAGATGTGTTGGCATTAAAATGCACACTTCAGGGTATCTGTCTCCTTCCCTAACTACAAATAATTCAGAGAACCCTACGTTAGAGGTTTAAAGCTCTAAATGTTTGTAATTGTGTATTTTTTCATCTATAAATGTTTAAAATTGCGTATTTTTTACTAAAGAAAGAGCATGGATGTGTGGACCAAATATCAAAAACGGCTCTAGGACAGGGCCTGTTTGATCTCCATTTTTGGTCCAATGAGCACCCTTTGAGGTTTCTAAAACCATGAAGGGAGGTTAGGATGAGAAAGGGGCAGCCCCCCTCCTATACGGAATAATTTCTGCTCATTTTTGGGTTTCATATTACTCTTTACTTTCATAATAATGCATAGGCCAGAAATAATTTTAGAAATCAAGAGTCCCCAACCCTCCACCCCTACCGCCCCTTCCTTAGAATTAATTCTGTTCAAAAGGTTAAATGCTTAAGTTTCAACTTAATACCCTCAGTCGTTCCTTAGACATTACTGATACACCTTTTTGATAACTAGAATGTACATAGTATGTTTTGGGTTATGTCATCCACCGAGGTATAATTATTCGACCTTTAGGCAATTTTGAACGAAATGGATCAGATACCTATTGGGGGACGTTGGCTACGAAGAGGCGTGGGAGGGGGCATATTTTCCTCCGATCACTTTCAACTCCACAAAGAGGCACTACAACTTTTAATTCCTTATTTAACGAGTCCATTCCGAAGTTTCTATGATCATTACCATTTCATATGAAGTAGGCCTGGGACAAAAACCTTAATTAAATAATACATTCAAGCCTTTTGGTCCTTTACTATAGGCAACACTAAAGCGTTATCTCTGGTTTTTGTCCGGTCCTGGTTTCACCTAATTAATAGCAATTTATGTTCGTTTTAGGCCAAATTATTATTTGACTTTATGCTCGTATTTGGTCTGATGTAGCTATTTTCTTTTCTTTGAAAAACATATTTGCGGAAAAGTATTTTTTTTTAACTAATTTTCCACAATAAAACGGATGTTTTCTTGCCAGTGTCAAAGTTCTACGAATTATTCCCGTATTTTCTTTTTAATTTTTCTTTTAATTCCACTCCTCTCAATTCGACTAAAGGCTAATGACAAGGACAGAATATAACTCTTCACATACACCCACTTTTCGCACTATTTAAAATTAAAGGGGCAATATTGAAACCTTGTATTTCAGTCAGTGTTTCCATTTCTAGGGATTTTTCCATAGATCTATGGAATTTTTTGTTCGTCTATGGACAAAAGAATGCAGTTACGAAATCTGCGGAAAACCTATGGAAAAACCAGAATCCTATTGAAATGTGACATTCACTCTTTCCTATTAATATTTCCCCAAATCACCAGAAAATTCTGCTACAAATTCTAATTTTCGGTTTGACGTCAACGGGTAATCATGCCCAAAATTTGACACAGTGTGATCAGTGACTTTTTCGTGTGTAGTATTGAGCAGTGGTAAACGTTTACTTGCCAGCAAAAGAGAATAAAAATGTTCAAATTCCAATCTTTCAACTTTGAACGGTTAGGACAAAAAAACCTGCCGGGTTTTTGCGGTCATATACACGGACCATGAGACTTATATGAAACTTCGTGGCTTACGAAAAGTTATACTTAATCCAAAACGCCTTCTACGGATTTTTTACGGAAAACATCCAACCGTTAATAGATTAGAAAAGGGAGCTAGTGGAAACACGAATTTCAGTCTTTATTCAGCTTCTCCAGAAGAAATATAAGAACCGCCACCTAAGCCTTAGCTCTTCACCCATCGGTAACCGGCCATGTTCTTTTATAACAATTTCCTTTTAACATAGCTAATTTGATGTTATTATTTAGTCTCCCCTTAAGAAAAATATTAAGGGCACAGGAATGGGGAAGACAAATTTTTCCGATGCCGTAGCCTTTCTAGGATTTTTTTTCTGGCTGGAAAATATTAGTGTTTCATTTTTCGAAAGAATTATCGAGCGGTTTTCAAGAAAAGATATATACATATATACACAATTACTGCTTGTCTAAAAATATTAAATGCATACACATATGCACATACATAACTTTCTTTACAAACACAACACACACACACACACACACACACACACACACACACATATATATATATATATATATGAGAGAGAGAGAGAGAGAGAGAGAGAGAGAGAGAGAGAGAGAGAGAGAGAGAGAGAGAGAGAGAGAGAGAGAGAGAGAGAGAGAGAGAGAGAGAGAGAGAGAGAGAGAGAGAGAGAGAGAGAGAGAGAGAGAGAGAGAGAGAGAGAGAGAGAGAGAGAGAGAGAGAGAGAGAGAGAGAGAGAGAGAGAGAGAGAGAGAGAGAGAGAGAGAGAGAGAGAGAGAGAGAGAGAGAGAGAGAGAGAGAGAGAGAGAGAGAGAGAGAGAGAGAGAGAGAGAGAGAGAGAGAGAGAGAGAGAGAGAGAGAGAGAGAGAGAGAGAGAGAGAGAGAGAGAGAGAGACAGAGAGAGAAAGATAGAGACAAAGATACAGATAGACAGAGAGAGAGAAAGGAAGACAGACAGATATAGAGAGAGAGACAGAGAGAAAAAGAGAGAGACAGAGAGAGAGAGAGAGAGAAAGACAGAGAGAGAGAGACAGAGAGAGAGAGAGAGAGAGAGAGAGAGAGAGAGAGAGAGAGAGAGAGAGAGAGAGAGAGAGAGAGAGAGAGAGAGAGAGAGAGAGAGAGAGAGAGAGAGAGAGAGAGAGAGAGAGAGAGAGAGAGAAGCGCGCGCTCTCTCTCTCTCTCTCTCACTCTCTCTCTCTCTCTCTCTCTATCACTCTCTCTCTCTCTCTCTCACTCTCTCTCTCTCTCTCTCTCTCTCTCTCTCTCTCTCTCACTCTCTCTCTCTCTTTCTCTCTCTCTCTCTCTCTCTTTCTCACCCTCTCTCTCTCTCTCTCTCTACCTCTCTCTCTCTCTATATATATATATATATATATATATATATATATATATATATATATATATATATATATATATATATATATATATATATATATATATATATATATATCCAAAGTGGGAACTTGAGAATCATCCACACAAACAACCCAACACACCTCACAACATTCACAAAAAAAAATTAAAAAAATAAATAAATAAATTACTCACCCATTCAAAACTCAAACAATCCTCTAATCAACAACATTCAACCAATCGTTCTCTACACACAGCCACTAAATACTTACATATTGAGAAAAACAACTAACCCAGAGGGAATTTCGAAATTCAACCAGATCTGTCTTATTCTTTACCTTCTCGGGAAGTTTGTTCCAGACAGCCGGGCCAGAAAAACAGATACAAAATGTTGACAATGTTGTTATAGGAACGGGGTTCGTATTGAATGGGCTTTTCTTCTCTCATACCCATGTGGAGCTTCAGTAAATCCAATCGAGAAACATGCAGGTAGCAGGTTATTAAAACTTTTAAACATAAAAATAATGCCGTAGGCCAAACAGTAGCAGAATCTTAATACCGCCGTATTGCGTTCGAACCGAGTCAGAGCCTCATATTCCAGATAAAACACGAACAGCTTTATTTTTGTAGAACTCTCAGTGGTAATAGATAAGTATTAAATGTCGCTGACGATACACTTTCTCAATATAACAAATACGGATAAACCAGCGAGAAATACAGCATTCTTAAAATTTTAGGAGGGAAAAAAATGCTTCAGTTTCCGCAGCATACCAACATTCCTGGCTATTTTAGTACACAGTGATTCAATATGAAGTTTAAACGCAAGACACTTATCGACTCGGATACCAAGATATTGGACATATCTATGTCACTGGATATATCCTATTTCTAATTGAATACCATGGATCCAAGGATAATAATTAGCAGTTCTTCCATATAGAATAAATTTACTTTTACTATGATTCAAACATAATTTATTCACACGCATCTATCTTTCAAAACAACTCATTCCTGTATTTAACAGCAGAAATAAATCTGCCTCAGTCACAGCTGCCACTGAATACTGTGTGTCATTAGTGAAGCTAGGCAATATCATCTTTGACCGTCTAGATGTAGGTTCCACATGACTCAATATCCTTTTAAGGCCGGCATTCAGATCATAAAGATAGGTTAAAAACAACAAGGGGCCAAACATAGAACTCTGTGGTACTCCACATCTCACATTCATATAATCAGAATGAACACTTCCAACTCCAACACATTGTTTCCTTCCACTCAAAAAAGACAAAATCAAACTGTGAAAATTACCACGAATACTGGCATGCTCTAATATTGACAACAATATACTATAATCAAAAGAGTCGAATGCTTTCATATTGTCCAGAAATGTAGACGCAACTTTCAACCCAGCATCCAACGAATCATTGACAAATGTCAAGAAAAGAAATGCTTGCTATGTTGACAGCCCATGACGAAAACTGAACTGAGTAGAATGAAAATAAGAATTTTTATTTAAAAAATCCACCATTCTTACATAAATCAGTTTTTCAAACAGTCGCGATCTTATTGGGAGCATTGATATCTGCCTGTAATTATTCATATCATTCTTATCATCATTGTTAAACAGCAGTACCCCATGAGCACTTTTCAAACAATCCGGATAAACTCCACTCTTAAAACACGAGTTAATCAAATACAACAGATGAACTGAAATAGTAGAGAAAACTCAACGAAGAATTCCAACACTGAAAACATTCGACCTAGTTGCCTAATTCTTCATTGACTTCACTGTCGTTTCAAGCTCTGCAAGAGTCACTGGTCTTAAGAATGTAGAGACTTCAGCTGCCTCATCGAGAAAGTCATTATATGAGCCATCACTTGGTGTCTGTACAACACTATCAGATACACTCTTACCAGTATCTGTAAAATGTGCACACATTTTATTAGCAACTTAATTATCCGATTGAGCATCTGGAATGTCAGGAATAGTCGGGGCAGCACGAGGGTTCACTACCGACTTGATGATTCTCCACGTTTTCACTGGGTTGCCCTCTACTTCTTTAAATTTATTTTTAAAGTAGAGCCCGTCTTAAAAGGGTGTTAAGATTTCTGTTATAACATTGATAAATATTTTTATCTGATTGGGATCCATTTTTAGTAGAATTTTCATAGAACTCTTGTCTTTTATCCATTGATTTAAGTAGCGCTTTCGATATCTAAGGTTTCTTAGCAACATCATAACGTGTACGCTTTTGTTTAAACTCTAGACTTCCATATTAGATCTGAATCAGTTTTCCATATCATATATTAAATTTATCATTAACACAATCAGTGCCATAAAAAAATTCAAATGGTTCATTCGCATGTCTAGTCCTATATTTAGTATCTCTTGTATCAAAGTGTTGCAGTATCTCTTGTGAGTTCAAAGTGTCAACATCAAAACTGGATATTATATGGACATTAATAATTCTGTAAGTTGTAGTGAAGTAAATAAAATTTCGCAATAGGGATTAGTGACGTATAATTCTGATATATTTGCCCTGATATAATATCAGAGAATTTATATATATAGTATGCCGTGCTGTTTTTTATGCCACCCCAATTGACAAGCATAAGAAGAGCAATAGTCACATTCCCTATGTTGTTGTACCTCCTAAGATGGTATCCCTTAAACTGTAGAGACCAGGTTGGACAGGGGCTTACACTTCCCTCTTTTTCTAGGATTAAATTAGTTTCAGCATTAATTCAGTGTACACGTATTACCTTCCAATTGCATCTCTCTTACTGATTTTTGGCGTATATTCTTGGACCGCCCATGGACTGTGATTCTTGGATTGTGCTTAATTACTGAAAAGAAAGCATGAGCGCAAAACTCGTTTTGAATGCTGTGTTGAATTTTCTTGCGCGATCACTGTCTGAGTGTGTGAAAATGGATTGCATTATAAGTTCGGGTGTGAAATTATTCACGTATTACGCGATTTTAACAGCAAAGACACTTCTTTAATTTGAAATTAATGCGCAAGGCTGAGTCATCAGTCATGTCAAAGACCACGAAAACGTTATTGACATGTGTAAGCTCCTCATATCAACCGCCAAAGAGAAGAAAAATATACCACGTTTCGTTATTTCCAATCCCTGTGAAACTTCAGCTGTTGGCGATGCTTTTTCTGCTACAGTGGCTACAGAAGTAAACGAGATATCCCGTAAGCTAGATGGATTTATTGACGTCACAACCCGCACGCTCTTAAATGTGAACTTTTCGAATGCAGAACAAGTTAACAATCCGTCAACTTCTGCTACTTACAATCTTCAAAGCGTAAAGCCATCGTATGCTGTAGTGGAAAAACTTTCCACAAGATATCAGGGATCCTTATAACCGTAAACAGTATATTGATAATATATGCAAAGAAGCTTCAAATGATATTACGGGGCTGAAGCGATCAAATAACGACTGGAAAATTGATGCGCGCTTCAAATCAGTGGCTAGTAAATAGTTGAGAGCCTTCTCAGCCTTCTATGAATGCTTCTATGAGAGAACCAGTCTTTGCAGCCGTTGTTAAACAAGTGCCCCAATCCTTAGAATGTTCCGGCCTTCAGCAACTTATCCCCAAAAGCACGAAGATAAGCCAGCGTGGCACCACCCACACCTTTAAAGTGCAATTTGAGACTCTTAGTGACCTTGACTTCTTCCTAAAAGAATCAGTGCGCATTGGTTATGAACGTCTGCCTGTCCAGGAATTTATCTTCCTTCTCCGTCGATGCTTTAAGTGTCACGAGTTAGGGCACCTAGCAGTAAATTGCCAATCAAGTGCTCTCTGTGGAAGATGTGGTTCTGCCAGTGACGTATCCGACCGTTCTAACGCGTGTACAGCTAGTATGTTCTCTGTGTCATGCAAGGCCGCTGGCCATACCAGTTACAGTGTGAAATGCCCAAATAATCGTGCAGCCATGATTCAGCTTAACCCTCGTTTTCAAAGTGCTCATGGTCGACCATAATGTCAGTATGAGGTGCTTAACTCTAAACATTAACAGTGGGTTTGTTCAAAAGTCTTCAGTTCTTGATGAGCTTGTGTCAAAACATGATGTGATTTGCCTACAAGAGCATCTTTTAAGTGAGTTAAGCATTAGTCTTTTGGATACTAAAGAAGGGTTCACCTGCTATTCAACTCCAGCTAAGAAAAATAGTGCTGCGGTAGACCGTGGGGAGGTCTTGCGAGTTACGTCAATTCCGCTCTATGTTCAGTGCTTGTAGAATCCAATGATTACTTTCTTGCTGTTAAAGTTGATAATGTGTTTATTTATAATATTTATTTGCCCACTGACTACCATAATGATACGTCCGAGCGCCTTTTTGCTCTTGCCTCTGAAAAGTTATGCAGAAGTATTTCTAGTATTATTTCTAGTAATTCTGCATGTCTAATAGTTGGAGATTTTAACTGTAACCTGACTGCTCCATCTGCTCGCTCTTCTCTTGCTGGTGAAATTTTTGATAATCATTTGACTGTTGTTGACAAAGATAAAAATTTCACATATATTCACAATTCCTCTCTGACATCCAACGTAGACTATGTTGTTACTTTTCCATTTTTAGTTATCCCACGATCGAAGGTTGTGTGTAATTATTTAATATCTGATCACCTGCCCGTATCGTTTTCCCTTTCATCAAATAAAACCTCTCATATACCTACCAAACACCCAAAAACACAAAATACGTCGTATGTACGTAATTGGGCGTCAATCAACACTGAATTGTATTGGGATAGTGATTCTATAATCCTGTCCAAGATTAAGGTACCCTTTTTTCTGACGATCAAGCACTCACTGTTGCCAGCTGAGGAAAATGTATCCTCTTTGATATTTATTGTGAAGAGATATGTCACTCTTTACAATATGCAGAATCTCGTACTGTTCCATTGAAGCATCGGCATCGACGAACTGTTCCTAAGTGGCAGGAAAATCAAAGTCTCTCTTAAGCACGTGATTCAGCAAGCTTTTGGCAACATTTATGGATTGAATGCGACCGAACACGGTCCGGTCTTGTTAATTCGATCCGCATCGCAACAAAGAAGAAGTTTACTAAGAAGCTTCAGAATCACCATAAGCAAATCAAAGAATAGACAACACGAAAAATCAAAGATAATCCTCATTTTCTTTGGTCGTCTATCTGTCCCAGGATCCCCAAACTTCCCTTTCCGCTGCCTATATTCCTTTATCTGATTATTATTCTTTTTACGAGGCTGAATTTTCTCCACCTGACCCCCAACTTGAACACAAATATGTTGAACAGCTAGACCAATTTTTACATGCTCTTCCTGATTCTGATAACATAGTATCTGTAATGTCTGTTGCTGATTCTATTTTGCGCCTTAAACCTAAGCAGTCGTGAGGCATAGATGTAATTCACACTCTACATATCAAATGTGGTGGTCCTGGGCTTTTAGAATATCTCATTTTATTACTGCAAATGATTTTTACTCAAGGTTTCGTTCCGTCAACATTCTGTGTGGAAATCTTTCTCCTATTCCGAAAAAAGGAAAAACCTCCAGTCAATGCACATCTTTCAGACCCATAACTATATCAGCCAGCGTTTGCAAGCTTTATGAGCTACTGCTCGAAAAAGAGCTAGAAGAAAAATGTGACACTCCTCCCCATCAATTTGGCTTTCAACATGGTATTGGTTGTGCGGATGCCCTTGCGGTTGTTGCTAATGCTCTGCTTGATGCTCATCTATCATGTAGTTCACTCGCCTTGGCTAGTCACGATGTTCGCCGCGCCTTTGACTTCCTGATCCACCCCCTTATGCTCATAAGGGCTGCTAAAACAGGAGTAAGTCCGGATATCATCAGATCTCAAAGGGATATGTATACCAAGCTACGAGTCCGACTTGAAATCCCCCTTGAGAAAGATGAAATGGCAAAGCCACAGGATAGAACTGTGCCAGTTAAGAAAGGGGCAAGGCAAGGTGCCGTCGCCTCACCTTGTTATTTCAATAGCTACGTCCTCGAGGCTCAAGATCAGTGTCAGATGTCCTGCGTCCTTTGTGGTCAGAATATCTCCTTAGTCACTTATGCTGATGACACTTTTAACCTTAGCCGAACTCAAGACAAAATTCCTGAAACATTTCAAAAACTGCAAACCAAGTATTTAAAATCTGGTCTTGGATTCAACGCTAAAAAAATTGACATATTCCTTTTTAATCGGAAAGGCCCGCTTCCTGATGAAATTGTTCTTGGAAATTCAAAGATCTGCCCGTCCGACCAAATCGTTTATTTTAGCATTCCCATTGGAAATACAATTTATCACACTCGTTATCTTCTAAAAGAAAACATCAAACACCGCATATCAGGTTCGTACGCTTCCATAGTCTCTGCTAAGCTTCGTTTTAATCGCCGTTAACTGTCAACCCTATACAACACTCTTTCTCTCCCCCAAATCCTCTATGTTTCACCCTTCTGGAAGGTTCTTAAACCCGTTGATAAATTGAAAATCCGTTCAACCTTCTTCCGTTTCGCAAAATATTTACTGAGATATCCAATTTGGACACGCAATTCAAAGCTCATCAATAGACTTCACATAGCAGATCCTATTATAGCTGCTGTGAAGCTCATAAAAAAACACAGGAAAAAGATTTCAAACCACGCATAAAAACAACTCCTTTTGCGCTAACCACATCTATATACATTGTCATAGCTCCTCTTCTTTATTTTATTCATTTTTGTTACAAGTGCCTGTGTTCTTCATTATTTCTTCGTTTTCTAATTGTCTATCGTCCTAGAAAGTAGAGTGCCTTTCTGTTGTGCCCCGTCATATTTTTTGTTAAAACATACTTGGAAGTAGAGAGGGGGGTGCTACTCCCACGGGGGCACCATATATGGGCATAGAACCACGTGGTTTATGGTTTTTGCCAGTGAGAATGAAAAAACAGGAATTTTGTCACTTGAAAAACAGGATTTTTGTCACTCTTTTGGATGTTTTTATGGTTTTTGTCAGTGAGAATGAAAAAACAGAAACTCTCTCACATTTATGTCTGTTTTATGGATTTTGTCAATGAGAATGGAAAAACAGAAACTTTCTTACTTTAATGGATTATTGAGTCATTAATAAAATTGTTTCCAGGGAATGTCTGACAGATGATGTCAAGTTAATTAATGTCTTTGATGCATTTCCAAAGAGAATTGTCTCCGGGACAAAGTTTAGATCACACATGACAGATGATGTCATGATTGATTGATTGACATGAAAGGGAAATTAATTTGTTGTTTCTAAAGATAATTGATTCACATAAGAGGACTTAATTTGTTGTTTCTAAAGAGAGCCATCTCAGAGCGAAATTTTAGATCTTAGCGACAAATTGTTTAGAGCAAGAGTAAGGTTTCTAAATAATTTGAAATGTGCCAGCGCAGAGATACCAAAAAAAGGAACACGCTGAAATTACGTTTAGGGATTATTTGGGCGAAACCGTTTTAGCCATTTTAGGGAATTATTTCGGCGAAACAGTTAGAGACATTTTAAAAGATGATTTAAAAGATGATTTTAGAAGAGAATTTGAGGGTAAAACTCTGTGGTCGTTATAATACACAAGTTGTATTTTAACAGTGCCGTGAGGTCCCCTACCACAACCCCAAAGGGTTCCGATCCCCCTCCCCCAGTCCCCAAAGGTCCACAGGGTCCCCAAAGGTCCACCGGGCTCCCAAAAGACCACCAGGCTCCCCAAAGGGCCCCCGGACCCCCAAAGGCCCCTCCACCGGACCCCAAAGGTCCACCGGGCTCCCAAAGGACCAATCGGCCCTCAAGTGCCCCCCAAACCCCCAAAGGCCCTCCCCAGACCCCCAAAGGCCCTCCCCGAGCCCCCCAAAGGCCCTCCCCCAGTCCCCAAAGGTCCACAGGGCTCCCAAACGGCCCACCCGGCCCTAAAGGGCTCCCACAGACCCCCAAAGGACCCCCGGTGCCCCAAAGCCCCCTGAGCCCCCATTTTTTAATACTTTTTTATGGCTTTATTATATCTTTTCAGAACAAGTTATTTTCTTAATGTCCATCCTAAACCCATTTTACAAGTTGAAGTACCCATCCTTTTCACCCGCAACTTTACTATACTGATTTTTGAACGTTCCAACACCAAGCAATACTTTTCAATGGCATTTCAGAACAAGTTCTTATCTTAATGCCCCTCCTAAACTCATTTTACAAATTGTATTACCCATTCTTTACACACACCTCTTTAATTTAAATAATTTTTTATTCTCAAACACAAATCAATTCATTTCATTGGTAATTTCAGAAAATGTTATTTTCTTAATGTTCATCCTTAAACAATTTTAAAAGTTGAAGCACACATACTTCTCAACCAAAACTTTAATATACCGCTTTTGAATTATCAACACCAAGAAAAACACTTCAAAATGAATTTCAGAAAAATTTCTGTTATTAGTGACCGTCCTAAAGCCATTTTACAAATTGAAGTACCCGTCCTTTTCACCCACAACTTAGATATAGGTAAGAGTTTGAAGTTTTACCTTAGAGACTTAGCTTAGAGTTTTAGTTTGGTTTAGTTTTAGTTAAAAGTTTAGAGGTTTTTTTTTAGCTTAGACTCTTAGCTTAGAGTTTTTGCTAGAGTTCTAGTTTAGTTTAGTTATAGTTAAGAGTTTCGAGTTTTAGCTTAGAGTATTAGCTTAAAGTTTTAGTTCGGTTTAGTTTTAATTCAAAGTTTAGAGTTTTTTTTATCTTAGATTATTTGCTCTTAGTTTTTGTTATAGTTCTAGTTTACTTTAGTTTAAGTTAATATTTTATAGTTTTTAGCTTAGAGTCGTAGCTTAGAGTTTTATTCAGAGTTATAGTTTAGTTTAGTTTAGTTTAGTTAGAGTCATAGCTTATAATTTTACTTAAAATTGTAGTTTGGTTAAGTTTTAGTTAAGAGTTTCGAGTTTTAGCTTAGAGTCATAGCTTAGAGTTTTTGTTAGAGTTGAAGTTTAGTTTAATTTTAGTTATGAATTTGATTTTTTACCTTTGAGTTTCAGTTAGAGTTCTAGTTTAGTTTACTTTTAGTTAAGAGTTGAGAGTTTTTAGCTTAGAGTCTTAGCTTAAAGTTTTAGTGTGGTTTAGTTTTAGTTAAAAGTTTAGAGTTTTTTTTAGCTTAGAGTCTTAGCTTAGAGTTTTTGTTAGAGTTCTAGTTTAGTTTAGTTTTAGTTAAGAGTTTAGAGTTTTTAGCTTAGAGTCTTAGTTTAGAGTTTTATTCAGAGTTCTAGTTTAGTTTAGTTTAGTTACAGTTCAGAATTTAGAGTTTTAGCTTAGAGCCATAGCTTATAATTTTACTTAAAGTTGTAGTTTGGTTAAGTTTTAGTTAAGAGTTTCGAGTTTTAGCTTAGTCTTAGCTTAGAGTTTTAGATAGAGTTATAGTTTAGTTTAGTTTTAGTTAAGAGTTTAGAGTTTTACCATAGAGTTTTAGCAGAGAGTCTTAGTAAGAGTTGAAGTTTAGTTTAGTTATATTTAAGAGTTTAAACTTTTACCTTAGAGCCATAGCTTAGAGTTTTATTTAAAGTTTTAGTTTGGCTAAGTTTTAGTTGAGTTTCGAGTTTTAGCTTAGAGTCTTAGCTTAGAGTTTTTTTGTTAGAGTTCTAGTTTAGTTTAATTTTAGTTAAGAGTTTGATGTTTTACCTATGAGTTTCAGTTAGAGTTTTAGTTTAGTTTATTTTTAGTTAAGAGTTTTGGTGTATTACGTTAGAGTCTTATCTTAGAGTTCTAGTTTAGTGTAGTTTTACTTAAGAGTTTAGAGTTTTAGCTTAGAGTCTCACCCTAGAGTTTTTCTTATAGTTCTAGTTTATTTTAGTTTTAGTTAAGAGTTTAGTGTTTTTAGCTTAGAGTCTTGGCTTAGAGTTTATGTTGAAGTTCTAGTATAGTTTAGTTTTAGTTTAGAGTTTTGGCTTAGAGTCTTAGCTTAGAGTTTTTGTTAGAGTTGAAGTTTAGTTTAGTTTTAGTTAAGAGTTTAGAGTTTTTTTGTTAGAGTTCTAGTTTAGTTTAATTTTAGTTAAGAGTTTGATTTTTTACCTTTGAGTTTCAGTTAGAGTTCTAGTTTATTTTAGTTTTAGTTAAGAGTTTAGAGTTTACCATAGAGTCTTAGCTTAGAGTTTTAGTTACAGTTCTAGTTTAGTTAGTTTTAGTTACAGTTCAGAATTTAGAGTTTTAGCTTAGAGTCAGAGCTTAGAGGTTTACTTAAAGTTATAGTTTGCTTAGGTTTTAGTTAAGAGTTTAGAGTTTTTAGCTTAGAGTTTTTGTTGAAGTTCTAGTTTAGTTTAGTTTTAGTTAATAGTTTAGAGTTTTAGCTTAGAGTCTTAGCATAGAGTTTTGTTAGAGTTAAAGTTTAGTTTAATTTTAGTTAAGAATTTGATGCTTCACCTTTGAGTTTCAGTTAGAGTTCTAGTCTAGTTTACTTTTAGTTTAGAGTTTAGAGTTTTTAGCTTAGAGTCTTAGCTTAGAGTTTTAGTTAGAGTTCTAGTTTAGTTTAGTTTTTGTTAAGAGTTTAGAATTTTAGCTTAAAGTCTTAGCTTAGAGTTTTTGTTAGAGTTCTAGTTTATTTTAGTTTTGTTAAGAGTTTAGAGTTTTCAGCTTAGAGTCTTAGCTTAAAGTTTTAGTTTGGTTTAGTTTTAGTTAAAAGTTTAGAGTTTTTTTTTGCTTAGAGTCTTAGCTTAGAGTTTTTGTTAGAGTTCTAGTTTACCTTAGTTTTAGTTAAGAGTTTAGAGGTTTTAGCTTAGAGTCGTAGCTTAGAGTTTTATTTAGAGTTCTAGTTTAGTTTAGTTTAGTTTAGTTAGAGTCATAGCTTATAATTTTACTTAAAATTGTAGTTTGGTTAAGTTTTAGTTAAGAGTTTCGAGTTTTAGCTTAGAGTCATAGCTTAGAGTTTTTGTTAGAGTTGAAGTTTAGTTTAATTTTAGTTATGAATTTGATTTTTTACCTTTGAGTTTCAGTTAGAGTTCTAGTTTAGTTTACTTTTAGTTAAGAGTTGAGAGTTTTTAGCTTAGAGTCTTAGCTTAAAGTTTTAGTGTGGTTTAGTTTTAGTTAAAAGTTTAGAGTTTTTTTAGCTTAGAGTCTTAGCTTAGAGTTTTTGTTAGAGTTCTAGTTTAGTTTAGTTTTAGTTAAGAGTTTAGAGTTTTTAGCTTAGAGTCTTAGCTTAGAGTTTTATTCAGAGTTCTAGTTTAGTTTAGTTTTGTTACAGTTCAGAATTTAGAGTTTTAGCTTAGAGTCATGGCTTATAATTTTACTTAAAGTTGTAGTTTGGTTAAGTTTTAGTTAAGAGTTTCGAGTTTCAGCTTAGAGTCTTAGCTCAGAGTTTTTGTTAGAGTTCTAGTTTAGTTTAGTTTTAGTTAAGAGTTTAGAGTTTTACCTTAGAGTTTTAGCTTAGAGTTTTAGTTAGAGTTGAAGTTTAGTTTAGTTACAGTTAAGAATTTAGAGTTTTAGCTTAGAGTCATAGCTTAGAGTTTTACTTAAAGTTTTAGTTTGGCTAAGTTTTAGTTGAGTTTCGAGTTTTAGCTTAGAGTCTTAGCTTAGAGTTTTTTTGTTAGAGTTCTAGTTTAGTTTAATTTTAGTTAAGAGTTTGATGTTTTACCTTTGAGTTTCAGTTAGAGTTCTAGTTTAGTTTAGTTTTAGTTGAGAGATTGGTGTATTATCTTAGAGTCTTAGATTGGAGTTTTAGTTTAGTGTAGTTTTACTTAAGAGTTTAGAGTTTTAGCTTAGAGTCTCACCCTAGAGTTTTTCTTATAGTTCTAGTTTATTTTAGTTTTAGTTAAGAGTTTAGTGTTTTTAGCTTAGAGTCTTGGCTTAGAGTTTATGTTGAAGTTCTAGTATAGTTTAGTTTTAGTTTAGAGTTTTGGCTTAGAGTCTTAGCTTAGAGTTTTTGTTAGAGTTGAAGTTTAGTTTAGTTTTAGTTAAGAGTTTGGAGTTTTTTTTGTTAGAGTTCTAGTTTAGTTTAATTTTAGTTAAGAGTTTGATTTTTTACCTTTGAGTTTCAGTTAGAGTTCTAGTTTAGTTTAGTTTTAGTTAAGAGTTTAGAGTTTACCATAGAGTCTTAGCTTAGAGTTTTACTTAGAGTTCTAGTTTAGTTAGTTTTAGTTACAGTTCAGAATTTAGAATTTTAGCTTAGAGTCAGAGCTTAGAGGTTTACTTAAAGTTATAGTTTGCTTAGGTTTTAGTTAAGAGTTTAGAGTTTTTAGCTTAGAGTTTTTGTTGAAGTTCTAGTTTAGTTTAGTTTTAGTTAATAGTTTAGAGTTTTAGCTTAGAGTCTTAGCATAGAGTTTTTGTTAGAGTTAAAGTTTAGTTTAATTTTAGTTAAGAATTTGATGCTTCACCTTTGAGTTTCAGTTAGAGTTCTAGTCTAGTTTACTTTTAGTTTAGAGTTTAGAGTTTTTAGCTTAGAGTCTTAGCTTAGAGTTTTAGTTAGAGTTCTAGTTTAGTTTAGTTTTAGTTAAGAGTTTAGAATTTTAGCTTAAAGTCTTAGCTTAGAGTTTTTGTTAGAGTTCTAGTTTATTTTAGTTTTGAGTTCTAGTTTAGTTTACATATAGTTAGGAGTTTGGAGTTTTACCTTAGAGATTTAGCATACAGTTTTCTTTTAGTTTAGTTTTAGTTAAGAGCTTAGAGTTTTTTAGCTTAGAGTCTTAGCTTAGAGTTTTTGTTAGAGTTCTAGTTTAGTTGAGTTTTAGTTAATAGTTTGGTTTTTTACCTTAGAGTCTTAGCATAGAGTTTTATTTTAGTTTAGTTTTAGTTAAGAGTTTAGAGTTTTTTAGCTTAGAGTTTTAGCTTAGAGTTTTGGTTAGAGTTCTAGTTTAGTTTAGTTTTAGTTAAGAGTTTGGTGTTTTACCTTAGAGTCTTAGTTTAGAGTTTTAGTTAGAGCTCTAGTTTAGTTTAGTTTTAGTTAAGAGTTTAGAGTTTTTAGCTTAGAGTCTTAGCTTATAGTTTTAGTTAGAGTTCTAGTTTATTTTAGTTTTAGTTAAGAGTTTAGAGTTTTTAGCTTAGAGTCTTAGCTTAGAGTTTTTGTTGAAGTTTTAGTTAATAGTTTAGAGTTTTAGCTTAGAGTCTTAGCTTATAGTTTTTGTTAGAGTTGAAGTTTAGTTTAGTAATAGTTAGGAGTTTAGAGTTTTGGCTTAGAGTCTTAGCTTAGAGTTTTTGTTACGGTTCTAGTTTAGTTTAGTTTTAGTTAAGAGTTTGGAGTTTTACCTTAGAGACTTAGCTTAGAGTTTTAGTTTAGTTTAGTTTTAGTCAAGAGTTTGGTGTTTTTAGCTTAGAGTCTTAGTTTAGACTTTTTGTTAGAGTTCTAGTTTAGTTTAGTTTTAGTTTAGAGTTTGGTGTTTTACCTTAGAGTCATAGCTTAGACATTTAGTTAGAGTTCTAGTTTAGTTTAGTTTTAGTTATGAGTTTAGAATTTTATCCTAGAGTCTTAGCTTAGAGTTTTTGTTAGAGTTCTAGTTTAGTTTAGTTTAGTTTTAGTTAAGAGTTTAGAGTTTTTAGCCTAGAGTCTTAGCATAGTTTTGGTCGAAGTTCTAGTTTAGTTTAGTAATAGTTAAGAGTTTAGAGTTTTAGCTTAGAGTCTTAGCTTAGAGTTTTTGTTAAAATTGAAGTTTAGTTTAGTAATAGTTAAGAGTTTATATTTTTATCTTAGAGTCTTATCTTAGAGATTTAGTTTAGTTTAGATTTAGTTCAGAGTTTAGAGTTTTTTAGCTAAAAGTCTTAGCTTAGAGTTTTTGCTAGAGTTATAGTTTAGCTTATTTTCAGTTAAGAGTTTATAGTTTTTTATATTAGATTCTTATCTTAGATTTTTAGTTTAGTTTAATTTTATTTAAGATCTTAGAGTTTTACCATAGAGTCTTATCTTAGGGTTTTTTTAGAGTTCTAGTTTAGTTTAGTTTTAGTTAAGAGTTTAGAGTTTTTAGCTTAGAGTCTTAGTTTATAGTTTTTTTTTGCAGTTCTAGTTTAGTCTAGAGTTTTAACTTAGACTTGGAGTTTTAATTAGAGTTCTAGTTTAGTTTAGTTTTAGTTAAGAGTTTAGAGTTTTAGCTTAGAGTCTTAGCTTAGAGTTTTTGTTAGAGTTCAAGTTTAGTTTAGTTTTAGTTAAGAGTTTAGAGTTTTAGCTTAGAGTCTTAGCTTAGAGTTTTCGTTAGAGTCCTAGTTAAGTTTAGTTATAGTTAAGAGTTTGGAGTTTTACCTTAGAGACTTAGCTTAGGGTTTTAGTTAAGTTTAGTTTTACTTAAGAGTATAGAATTTTAGCTTAGAGTTTTTGTTAGAGTTCTAGTTTAGTTTAGTTTTAGTTTAGAGTTTAATGTTTTTAGCTTAGAGTCTTAGTTTAGAGTTTTTGTTGAAGTTCTAGTTTAGTTTAGTTTTAGTTTAGAGTTTTAGCTTAGACTTAGAGTTTTAATTAGATTTCTAGTTTAGTTTAGTTATGGTTAAGAGTTTAGAGTTTTTAGCTTAGAGTCTTAGCTTACTTTTATTTAGAGTTCTAGTTTAATTTAGTTTTAGTTAAGAGTTTAGAGTTTTACCGTAGAGTCTTAGCTTAGAGTTTTAGTTAGAGTTAAAGTTTAGTTTAGTTACAGTTAAGAATTTAGACTTTTAGCTTAGAGGCATAGCTTAGAGTTTTACTTAAAGTTATAGCTGAGTTTTTAGCCGAGTTATAGCCGAGTTTTAGCTGAGTCTTAGCTTACAGTTTTTGTTAGAGTTCTAGTTTAGCTTAGTTTTACTTAAGAGTTTAGAGTTTTACCTTAGAGTCTTAGCTTAGAGTTTTTGTTAGAGTTCTAGTTTGGTTTAATTTTAGTTAAGAATTTGATGTTTCACCTGGGAGTCTCATTTATAGCTCTAGTTTAATTTACTTCTAGTTAAGAATTTACTTTTTTAACTGAAAGTACTAGAATAGAGTCTTAGTGAGATTTCTAGTTTGGTCTGTTTTTAGTTAATATTTTATAATTTTAGATTGTAATCTTTTATTAGAGTTTTCGTTAGAGTTATAGTTTAGTTTAATTTTAGTTAAGAATTTGATGTTTTACCTTTGAGTTTCAGTTAGAGTTCTAGTTTAGTTTACTTTTAGCTAAGAGTTTGGGGTTTTACCTTAGAGTCTTAGCTTAGAGTTTTAGTTAGAGTTCTCGTTTAGTTTAGTTTTAGTTTAGTTTAGTTAGAGTTCTAGTTTAGTTTAGATATAGTTAAGCGTCTGGAGTTTTACCTTCGAGACTTAGCATAGAGTTTTGTTGAAGTTCTAGTTCAGTTGTTTAGTTAAGAGTTTAGAGTTGTAGCTTAGAGTCTTAGCTTAGAGTTATAGTTAGAGTTGAAGTTTAGTTTAGTTATAGTTAAGAGTTTAGAGTTTTTAGCTTAGAGTCGTAGTTTAGAGTTTTTGTTAGAGTTCTAGTTTAGTTTACTTAATAGTTTATAGTTTTATCATAGAATCATAGCTTAGAGTTTTTGTTGAAGTTTTAGTTTATTTTATTTTTAGTTAAGAGTTTAGGGTTTTTTAGCTTAGAGTCCTAGCTTAGAGTTTTAGTTAGAGTTCTAGTTTAGTTTAGTTTTAGTTAAGAGTTTTGTGTTTTACCTTAGAGTTATATCTTAGAGTTTTAGTTATAGTTCTAGTTTAGTTTATTTTTAGTTAAGAGTTTAGAATTTTAGCTTAGAGTCGTACCTTAGAGTTTTTGTTAGAGTTCTAGTTTAGTTTAGTTATAGTTAAGAGCTTATAGTTTTTAGCTTAGAGTCGTAGTTTAGAGTCTTTGTTAGAGTTTTAGTTTAGTTTAGTTTTAGTTAATAGTTTTGAGTTTTACCTTAAAGTATTAGATTAGATTTTTATTTAGGGTTGAAGTTTCGTTAAACCAAACTAATTAAACCAAACTAGAACTCTAACAAAAACTCTAAGCTAAGACTCTAAGGTAAAACTCTAAACTCTTAAGTAAAACTAAGCTAAACTAGAACTCTAACAAAAACTGTAAGATAAGACTCAGCTAAAACTCGAAACTCTTAACTAAATCTTAACCAGGCTATAACTTTAAGTAAAACTCTAGTTATGACTCTAAGCTAAAAATCTAAATTCTTAACTGTAACTAAACTAAACTTTAATTCTAACTAAAACTCTAAGCTAAGACTCTATGTTAAAACTCTAAACTCTTAACTAAGACTAAATTAAACTAGAACTCTAAATAAAACTAAGCTAAGACTCTAAGCTAAAAACTCTAAACTCTTAACTGAAACTAAACTAAACTAGAACTCTAATTAAAACTCTAAGTCTAAGCTAAAACTCTAAACTAAAACTAAACTAAACTAGAATTCTAACTAAAAACTCTAAACTAAGACTCTAAGTTAAAATACTAAACTCTAAACTAAAACTAAACTAAACTAGAACTCTAACAAAAACTCTAAGCTAAAATTCTATACTCTTAAGTAAAACTAAACTTAACTAAAACCCTAAGCTAAGTCTCTAAGGTAAAACTCCAAACTCTTAACTATAACTAAACTTAACTAGGACTCTAACGAAAACTCTAAGCTAAGACTTAGAGTCTTAGCTTAGAGTTCTAGTTTAGTTTTACTTAAGAGTTTAGAGTTTTAGCTTAGAGTCTTACCCTAGAGTTTTTCTTATAGTTCTAGTTTATTTTAGTTTTAGTTAAGAGTTTAGTGTTTTTAGCTTAGAGTCTTAGCTTAGAGTTTATGTTGAAGTTCTACTTTAGTTTAGTTTTAGTTTAGAGTTTTAGCTTAGAGTCTTAGCTTAGAGTCTTAGCTTAGAGTTTTTGTTAGAGTTGAAGTTTAGTTTTGTTTTAGTTAAGAGTTTAGAGTTTTTTTTGTTAGAATTCTAGTTTAGTTTAATTTTAGTTAAGAGTTTGATTTTTTTACCTTTGAGTTTCAGTTGGAGTTCTAGTTTAGTTTAGTTTTAGTTAAGAGTTTAGAGTTTACCATAGAGTCCTAGCTTAGAGTTTTACTTAGAGTTCTAGTTTAGTTTAGTTTTAGTTACAGTTCAGAATTTAGAGTTTTAGCTTAGAGTCATAGCTTAGAGTTTTACTTAAAGTTATAGTTTGCTTAGGTTTTAGTTAAGAGTTTAGAGTTTTTAGCTTAGAGTTTTTGTTGAAGTTCTAGTTTAGTTTAGTTTTAGTTAATAGTTTAGAGTTTTAGCTTAGAGTCTTAGCATAGAGTTTTTGTTAGAGTTGAAGTTTAGTTTAATTTTAGTTAAGAATTTGATGCTTCACCTTTGAGTTTCAGTTAGAGTTCTAGTCTAGTTTACTTTTAGTTTAGAGTTTAGAGTTTTTTAGCTTAGAGTCTTAGCTTAGAGTTTTAGTTAGATTTATAGTTTAGTTTAGTTTTAGTTAAGAATTTAGAATTTTAGCTTAGAGTCTTAGCTTAGAGTTTTTGTTAGAGTTCTAGTTTATTTTAGTTTTTAGTTATAGTTTAGTTTAAATATAGTTAAGAGTTTGGAGTTTTACCTTAGAGACTTAGCATAGAGTTTTATTTTAGTTTAGTTTTAGTTAAGAGTTTAGAGTTTTTAGCTTAGAGTCTTAGCTTAGAGTTTTTGTTAGAGTTCTAGTTTAGTTTAGTTTTAGTTAAGAGTTTGGTTTTTTACCTTAGAGACTTAGCATAGAGTTTTATTTTAGTTTAGTTTTAGTTAAGAGTTTATAGTTTTTTATCTTAGAGTTTTAGCTTAGAGTTTTGGTTAGAGTTCTAGTTTAGTTTAGTTTTAGTTAAGAGTTTTGTGTTTTACATTAGAGTCGTAGCTTAGAGTTTTAGTTAGAGTTCTAGTTTAGTTTTAGTTAAGAGTTTAGAGTTTTTTTTAGCTTAGAGTCTTAGCTTAGAGTTTTTGTTAGAGTTCTAGTTTATTTTAGTTTTAGTTAAGAGCTTAGAGTTTTTAGCTTAGAGTCTTAGCTTAGAGTTTTTGTTGAAGTTTTAGTTAATAGTTTAGAATTTTAGCTTAGATTCTTAGCTTATAGTTTTTGTTAGAGTTGAAGTTTAGTTTAGTAATAGTTAAGAGTTTAGATTTTTAGCTTAGAGTCTTAGCTTAGAGTTTTTGTTAGAGTTCTAGTTTAGTTTAGGTATAGTTAAGAGTTTGGATTTTTACATTAGAGACTTAGCTTAGAGTTTTATTTTAGTTTAATTTTAGTTAGGAGTTTGGATTTTTTAGCTTAGACTATTAGCATAGAGTTTTTGTTAGATTTATAGTTTAGTTTAGTTTTAGTTAAGATTTTTGCTTTTTACAAGATATTAAAATATTATAATTGTATTTATAGTTCTATTTTATTTTATTTTTTGTTATTAGTTTAGAATTTTATCCTAGAGTCTTAGCTTAGAGTTTTTGTCAGAGTTCTAGTTTAGTTTAGTTTTAGTTAAGAGTTTAGAGTTTTTAAACTAGAGTCTTAGCATAGTTTTTGTCGAAGTTCTAGTTTAGTTTAGTAGTAGTTAAGAGTTTAGAGTTTTGGTTTAGAGTCTTAGCTTAGAGTTTTTGTTAAAGTTGAAGTTTAGTTTAGTAATAGTTAAGAGTTTAGAGTTTTAGATTAGAGTCTTAGCTTATAGTTTTAGTTTATTTTAGTTATAGTTAATAGTTTAGAGTTTTTTATCTTATAGTCTTAGCTTAGAGTTTTTGTTAGAGTTCTAGTTTAGTTTAGTTATAGTTAAGAGTTTAGAGTTTTTAGCTTAGATTCTTAGCTTAGAGTTTTAATTTAGTTTAATTTTAGTCAAGAGTTTAGAGTTTTACCATAGAGTCTTATCTTAGGGTTTTTTTAGAGTTCTAGTTTAGTTTAGTTTTAGTTAAGAGTTTAGAGTTTTAGCTTAGAGTCTTAGCCTAGAGTCTTCGTTAGAGTCCTAGTTAAGTTTAGTTATAGTTAAGAGTTTAAAGTTTTACCTTAGAGACTTAGCTTAGAGTTTTAGTTAAGTTTAGTTTTACTTAAGAGTATAGAATTTTAGCTTAGAGTTTTTGTTAGAGTTCTAGTTTAGTTTAGTTTTAGTTTAGAGTTTAATGTTTTTAGCTTAGAGTCTTAGTTTAGAGTTTTTGTTAGAGTTCTAGTTTAGTTTAGTTTTAGTTTAGAGTTTTAGCTTAGACTTAGAGTTTTAATTAGAGTTCTAGTTTAGTTTAGTTTCAGTTAAGAGTTTAGAGTTTTTAGCTTAGAGTCTTAGCTTAGTTTTATTTAGAGTTCTAGTTTAATTTAGTCTTAGTTAAGAGTTTAGAGTTTTACCATAGAGTCTTAGCTTAGAGTTTTAGTTAGAGTTAAAGTTTAGTTTAGTTACAGTTAAGAATTTAGATTTTAGCTTAGAGTCATAGCTTAGAGTTTTACTTAAAGTTATAGCCTGGTTAAGATTTAGTTAAGAGTTCGAGTTTTAGCTGAGTCTTATCTTACAGTTTTGTTAGAGTTCTAGTTTAGCTTAGTTTTACTTAAGAGTTTAGAGTTTTACCTTAGAGTCTTAGCTTAGAGTTTTTGTTAGAGTTCTAGTTTGGTTTAATTAGTTTGGTTTAACGAAACTTCAACCCTAACTAAAACTCTAATCTAAGACTTTAAGGTAAAACTCTAAACTCTTAACTAAAACTAAACTAAACTAAAACTCTAACAAAAACTCTAAGCTAAGACTCTAAGCTGAAAAGTCTAAACTCTTAACAAAACTAAGCTGAACTAGAACTCTAACAAAAACTCTAAGCTAAAACTCTAATCTAAAATTCTAAACTCTTAACTAAAACTAAACTAAACTAGAACTCTAACTAAAACTCTAAGTTATAACTCTAAGGTAAAACACCAAACTCTTAACTAAAACTAAACTAAACTAGAACTCTAACAAAAACTCTAAGCTAGGCTGAAGAGACGTTCTTGGCTTTAAA